>NC_060030.1:16922500-17186260 GCF_905333055.1 Maniola jurtina | reverse complement strand
CCTAACCTAACCTAACCTAACCTAACCTAACCTAACCTAACCTAACCTAACCTAACCTAACCTAACCTAACCTAACCTAACCTAACCTAACCTAACCTAACCTAACCTAACCTAACCTAACCTAACCTAACCTAACCTAACCTAACCTAACCTAACCTAACCTAACCTAACCTAACCTAACCTAACCTAACCTAACCTAACCTAACCTAACCTAACCTAACCTAACCTAACCTAACCTAACCTAACCTAACCTAACCTAACCTAACCTAACCTAACCTAACCTAACCTAACCTAACCTAACCTAACCTAACCTAACCTAACCTAACCTAACCTAACCTAACCTAACCTAACCTAACCTAACCTAACCTAACCTAACCTAACCTAACCTAACCTAACCTAACCTAACCTAACCTAACCTAACCTAACCTAACCTAACCTAACCTAACCTAACCTAACCTAACCTGACCTAACCTAACCTAACCTAACCTAACCTAACCTAACCTAACCTAACCTAACCTAACCTAACCTAACCTAACCTAACCTAACCTAACCTAACCTAACCTAACCTAACCTAACCTAACCTAATCTAACCTAACCTAACCTAACCTAACCTAACCTAACCTAACCTAACCTAACCTAACCTAACCTAACCTAACCTAACCTAACCTAACCTAACCTAACCTAACCTAACCTAACCTAACCTAACCTAACCTAACCTAACCTAACCTAACCTAACCTAACCTAACCTAACCTAACCTAACCTAACCTAACCTAACCTAACCTAACCTAACCTAACCTAACCTAACCTAACCTAACCTAACCTAACCTAACCTAACCTAACCTAACCTAACCTAACCTAACCTAACCTAACCTAACCTAACCTAACCTAACCTAACCTAACCTAACCTAACCTAACCTAACCTAACCTAACCTAACCTAACCTAACCTAACCTAACCTAACCTAACCTAACCTAACCTAACCTAACCTAACCTCAACCTAACCTAACCTAACCTAACCTAACCTAACCTAACCTAACCTAACCTAACCTAACCTAACCTAACCTAACCTAACCTAACCTAACCTAACCTAACCTAACCTAACCTAACCTAACCTAACCTAACCTAACCTAACCTAACCTAACCTAACCTAACCTAACCTAACCTAACCTAACCTAACCTAACCTAACCTAACCTAACCTAACCTAACCTAACCTAACCTAACCTAACCTAACCTAACCTAACCTAACCTAACCTAACCTAACCTAACCTAACCTAACCTAACCTAACCTAACCTAACCTAACCTAACCTAACCTAACCTAACCTAACCTAACCTAACCTAACCTAACCTAACCTAACCTAACCTAACCTAACCTAACCTAACCTAACCTAACCTAACCTAACCTAACCTAACCTAACCTAACCTAACCTAACCTAACCTAACCTAACCTAACCTAACCTAACCTAACCTAACCTAACCTAACCTAACCTAACCTAACCTAACCTAACCTAACCTAACCTAACCTAACCTAACCTAACCTAACCTAACCTAACCTAACCTAACCTAACCTAACCTAACCTAACCTAACCTAACCTAACCTAACCTAACCTAACCTAACCTAACCTAACCTAACCTAACCTAACCTAACCTAACCTAACCTAACCTAACCTAACCTAACCTAACCTAACCTAACCTAACCTAACCTAACCTAACCTAACCTAACCTAACCTAACCTAACCTAACCTAACCTAACCTAACCTAACCTAACCTAACCTAACCTAACCTAACCTAACCTAACCTAACCTAACCTAACCTAACCTAACCTAACCTAACCTAACCTAACCTAACCTAACCTAACCTAACCTAACCTAACCTAACCTAACCTAACCTAACCTAACCTAACCTAACCTAACCTAACCTAACCTAACCTAACCTAACCTAACCTAACCTAACCTAACCTAACCTAACCTAACCTAACCTAACCTAACCTAACCTAACCTAACCTAACCTAACCTAACCTAACCTAACCTAACCTAACCTAACCTAACCTAACCTAACCTAACCTAACCTAACCTAACCTAACCTAACCTAACCTAACCTAACCTAACCTAACCTAACCTAACCTAACCTAACCTAACCTAACCTAACCTAACCTAACCTAACCTAACCTAACCTAACCTAACCTAACCTAACCTAACCTAACCTAACCTAACCTAACCTAACCTAACCTAACCTAACCTAACCTAACCTAACCTAACCTAACCTAACCTAACCTAACCTAACCTAACCTACCCTAACCTAACCTAACCTAACCTAACCTAACCTAACCTAACCTAACCTAACCTAACCTAACCTAACCTAACCTAACCTAACCTAACCTAACCTAACCTAACCTAACCTAACCTAACCTAACCTAACCTAACCTAACCTAACCTAACCTAACCTAACCTAACCTAACCTAACCTAACCTAACCTAACCTAACCTAACCTAACCTAACCTAACCTAACCTAACCTAACCTAACCTAACCTAACCTAACCTAACCTAACCTAACCTAACCTAACCTAACCTAACCTAACCTAACCTAACCTAACCTAACCTAACCTAACCTAACCTAACCTAACCTAACCTAACCTAACCTAACCTAACCTAACCTAACCTAACCTAACCTAACCTAACCTAACCTAACCTAACCTAACCTAACCTAACCTAACCTAACCTAACCTCACCTAACCTAACCTAACCTAACCTAACCTAACCTAACCTAACCTAACCTAACCTAACCTAACCTAACCTAACCTAACCTAACCTAACCTAACCTAACCTAACCTAACCTAACCTAACCTAACCTAACCTAACCTAACCTAACCTAACCTAACCTAACCTAACCTAACCTAACCTAACCTAACCTAACCTAACCTAACCTAACCTAACCTAACCTAACCTAACCTAACCTAACCTAACCTAACCTAACCTAACCTAACCTAACCTAACCTAACCTAACCTAACCTAACCTAACCTAACCTAACCTAACCTAACCTAACCTAACCTAACCTAACCTAACCTAACCTAACCTAACCTAACCTAACCTAACCTAACCTAACCTAACCTAACCTAACCTAACCTAACCTAACCTAACCTAACCTAACCTAACCTAACCTAACCTAACCTAACCTAACCTAACCTAACCTAACCTAACCTAACCTAACCTAACCTAACCTAACCTAACCTAACCTAACCTAACCTAACCTAACCTAACCTAACCTAACCTAACCTAACCTAACCTAACCTAACCTAACCTAACCTAACCTAACCTAACCTAACCTAACCTAACCTAACCTAACCTAACCTAACCTAACCTAACCTAACCTAACCTAACCTAACCTAACCTAACCTAACCTAACCTAACCTAACCTAACCTAACCTAACCTAACCTAACCTAACCTAACCTAACCTAACCTAACCTAACCTAACCTAACCTAACCTAACCTAACCTAACCTAACCTAACCTAACCTAACCTAACCTAACCTAACCTAACCTAACCTAACCTAACCTAACCTAACCTAACCTAACCTAACCTAACCTAACCTAACCTAACCTAACCTAACCTAACCTAACCTAACCTAACCTAACCTAACCTAACCTAACCTAACCTAACCTAACCTAACCTAACCTAACCTAACCTAACCTAACCTAACCTAACCTAACCTAACCTAACCTAACCTAACCTAACCTAACCTAACCTAACCTAACCTAACCTAACCTAACCTAACCTAACCTAACCTAACCTAACCTAACATAACCTAACCTAACCTAACATAACCTAACCTAACCTAACATAACCTAACCTAACCTAACATAACCTAACCTAACATAACATAACCTAACCTAACATAACATAACCTAACATAACCTAACATAACCTAACATAACCTAACATAACCTAACATAACCTAACATAACCTAACATAACCTAACATAACCTAACATAACCTAACATAACCTAACATAACCTAACATAACCTAACATAACCTAACATAACCTAACATAACCTAACATAACCTAACATAACCTAACATAACCTAACATAACCTAACATAACCTAACATAACCTAACATAACCTAACATAACCTAACATAACCTAACATAACCTAACATAACCTAACATAACCTAACATAACCTAACATAACCTAACATAACCTAACATAACCTAACATAACCTAACATAACCTAACATAACCTAACATAACCTAACATAACCTAACATAACCTAACATAACCTAACATAACCTAACATAACCTAACATAACCTAACATAACCTAACATAACCTAACATAACCTAACATAACCTAACATAACCTAACATAACCTAACATAACCTAACATAACCTAACATAACCTAACATAACCTAACATAACCTAACATAACCTAACATAACCTAACATAACCTAACATAACCTAACATAACCTAACATAACCTAACATAACCTAACATAACCTAACATAACCTAACATAACCTAACATAACCTAACATAACCTAACATAACCTAACATAACCTAACATAACCTAACATAACCTAACATAACCTAACATAACCTAACATAACCTAACATAACCTAACATAACCTAACATAACCTAACATAACCTAACATAACCTAACATAACCTAACATAACCTAACATAACCTAACATAACCTAACATAACCTAACATAACCTAACGGTTAGCATATGGACAGTAAGTTTACAAAGTTACAGGTGCTGCTTTTCTGCCTTTAGTTTGCTCTCAGTGACACTGTTGCCGACTACACATTATGTTGGTCGCTTATATCTCGACATTTACTTGCGTCGTGTTATTTTAGATTTCTACATAAGCAATAGTAACTAATATGCTGCTTTAGTTAGATTTTTTCGGATTTTTCAGTGCTTAGTTTCAGGAGATAATGGGGCTGAAACTTGAAGTGTGCTTGTGGAGTGTTTTTCTTATTTGACTTAAACTATCACGGTCTAGAATATTTCATATACTCGTAGCTCCTTTATAGGGCAATAAACTCGAGGTTAATTTCTGCTTGGGAATCTCGCCCAAGTGGCAACAGTGCGTAGATTATTCGAAATATCGATACCTAATAAATAAAATTAATGACTAAAATAGTTTTTCTCACATAATTCTGACTTAAACTCTTCGACTTAATAAAAGAATAAATAAGTTTGCTAAGTTCGCGATTAATTCGATGTTTATACTTTATAATATTAAGTGGCTGATGCCCGCGACTTCGTCCGCGAAGATTTAGGTTTTTAAAAATCCTTTGGGACCACTTTTATTTTCGGGATTTGTTATACCTTTTTACCTCTTTAACATCCCTCGTGCATTGTTCTGAAATCTGAATTTAATGAAACCCGTATTGAGTTGCACTGAGTTTAGGTTCGTACCAATTTTTTTTACCGGAATCAAACCTGTACTAATAGGTAGAAAACTAAAATGTATTGTATGCTTTATGCTTTGTATTGTGGATGTTCTTGTACCGGTCGCGGTCGGTTTGCTGTTACCCGTTGAGTTCCGTGCTGTATTTCTGAAACTGTTCACCAAACCTTCACCAAACTTTGGTACATGGGACTGTCGTTATTCGATTAAAGTTACTGTTTAATAATTCCATAATTATTCAGAGTTTTGAGCAAATCGTGTTTGTCCATAGTCAATATTATTTTCAAGTGGCAACTTTAACTATATTGGCAATATAATTTTTTATGTTGGCAGTCTTGTTATATGTTTGAATCGACCAATAGCAAGTGGCGCGGGTATTTTTATCACATAATGGCGTGAAGTAGTAGGGAGAATTGGGGTAGACAACTAGACACGCTAACCGGCGGCAGAGCGGCATTCATGACGGGTAGCGCGTCGACAGAGTGAAGTAGTGAAAGGACTTCTTGAGTCAGTACTGTGAAAGTGATTTTAAGTTGCAGTCAAATGGGTGAGTTCGTTCCAATTTGTACAGATACTGTGAATTTACATATGTGTGGACATCGTTGGTTAGAAATATTGATAGACCGTTGAGATAGTAGTTCCAATCTAGTGTAGGGTACCGTCGCCCAGTTACTTGTTATTATAATCAGAGTTCTACAGGTCGGTGATACATATTAGATCTAGTTATAGAAGTTGAGGTCATAGTACTAGTGGTGGTAGTTATAGGCTAGATGGTCGGTTTGGGGCCGGTGTAGGCGTGGAGGAGCCGGTCTAGGTAGGGTTAGGGTTTTGTATTTATCAAAGGACCAACCCAGGAATGATAGATGTCCCGTATTTCAGGCAACAGAAAGCCGTAATTACAAAAGTAAAATACGGGGAAAGTAAAGTCGATGGTTCAATCGAAATAGTTCAATTCAATTCAATTTTCTTTATTGCGAATTTGGGTTAGTTTACAGATCTTAATACGTATATACAGTGGTGGTCATATAATTAAGAACGATTTGTAGTTCCAGTCTTTCTTTAACAATATCATGTTTTATGTAGCTTTGTGTTCCTTCTTAGAAGTAGTTTTAACTATGTTTTGACTTAGCCACATAAATCGGCAAACTGGATTACGAATAGAAGATATGAAATCACCAAATATTTTTTAATAAATCTCATTTACTTCCAATAGTAACGAATTCAAACACAAATGTAGCTGGACAAATAATTAAGAACGAATATTAAACTGGTTTGAGAATTATTAAAGATGAAACTTAAGTTAAATAAATTACATAAACATGAAAAATAATCCTTTTAAACTAAAATTGATAGTTAGTGGCATGCCCAAAGTTTTAAATTACTGCCTTTCAGCGGCGAGGCATTAACTCTATCAATTTTTGTCATTTTTCAAGAGAAATAGTGCTCCATTATTCTAACTAAACATCGTAATGCTCTTAAAATTGCTACACTGTCGTTTAATTACACTTTTCTTGGCTTCACACTAAAGATTTTCAATTGAATTTAGATCTGGACGTTAGCTGACTAGTCTAAGACAGAAACTGACTGTGTTATGCAGAATTTCTCAACGGTGTAGGCTTCGAAATTCGGATCATTGTCGTTCTGGAATATCCAAATAGCTGAAAGCACTTCATCAGCATACGGTAACATTGTTTCTTCCAGTATGATTTTGTATTGGAATTGATCCATGCTTAGGTATCAGTCTAACAAGTCCAACTCTATGCCCAGAAAAGCACCCCCAAATTTTCGTGTTTTCTTCGTCATGCTTTAATGTCAGTTTTGTGTACTTGGAGTCAAATGCTTTATTCGGAGGTCATCGTACGTATCATTTTCCATCTGAATACACTCTGTTTATTTTTGTTTCATCAGAAAAAATAACATTTTTCCACTGTCTGACAGTCCAGGTTTTCATACGTCTTTGCAAGTGTAAGACGGGCTTACCTATGACAAAGTTTCAACATGGGTACCTTCCTTGTTTTCCTTCCATACAACTTCTTTTCTACCAAACGCCTTTGAATAATGCGTGACGAGATCGCTGAAGGGTTGTTTTCACCAAAATATTCGTTTCTTAGCTCGCTAGATCCTTTGAGAAGATTTTGGAACGATATTCGTATCATCTCAACGAATTAAAATACGCGCGTACCTAAATTTCTCAATTTAGGTACGCGCGGAATATTTGACATCGTTTCATACGTGTTCAAATGCTTCATAGAATTGAAAACCATTGTTTTCGAGCATTGAAAATAATCAGCTATCTTTTCTTGCGACTAATTCTTCTCACAATGTTTTATTATGACTTCACTTGTAGATTTATCAAAAGTTTTACTTGTACCCATTATTTTTATAAAATAATCATGTTTAATACTTTTACAGCATTAAATGGCGCCAAAAATTATACGAAAAGAGACTTAACCACTGAGGTTCTCTATTTAAACTTGAATAAAAAAATGAACAGTTCAGCGTTCTTAATTATGTGACCAGCCAGTCAGTAGTAGCACAAGATTCAGATCTAATGTAATAAATGTATCTGTTAATTGATTAAATAATAATGTATATAAATGAATACACTAATAATATGGAAAAGTTTTGTGATACCAAGAGATATGAAAAATAATACATGCATTGAGTTATACTAGTTTATTAAAAAAATAATGATCTTTAAATAATCGTTCTTAATTATATGACCACAACTGTATATTGTTAGTGTTCTGCCAAATTCTACCTTACGGCATGCAATAATACATAATACACTCATGTCTTGTTATTAAAATATTATTTCTACATATTGTACAGTTGTATGAAAAAACGGTCAAGTGCGAGTCGGACTCGCAAACGAAGGGTTCCGTACCATCGCACAAGATAACTTACTTCCACCTTTATCTCTAGATAAAGGTGGAAGTAGCGTTCTAAAGGTGCCCACGCACTTGAACTGAACTGCGCGTTGCGTCAGCGCCCCGCACTATATTATTCTCTCCAGCCGCGCCGCGCGAGTGCGTGGGCACCTTAACGCTGCAAGTTAATAACGGTCTGCACCATCTATTATTTAGTGACATAAATTTTTCTTGAACACATTTTAATTTTTTTTTGTATCTATGATGTAACTACAAATTAACGATTTTCGGATTTATTCCTTTACTTGTGCCATAAGACCAACCTACCTGCCAAATTTCATTATTCTAGGTCTACGGGAAGGAACCAACCCTTAAGGTTTTATTGACAGACCCGACGGACGGATAGACAGACAGACAGACAGACAGTTAGACAGAGAGACAGACAGACAACAAAGTGATCTGAACCCTTATAGGATCACTTTGTTGTCTGTCTGTTTCTCTGTCTGTCTGTCCGTCCGTCCGTCCGTCATTTCTGTCAAGAAACCTGTACTTCCCGTTGACCTAGAATAGAATTTTATGCATAGTAGTTTTTGATTTATTTTGCAAAATGTTGGAAAAAATACCCGAGTACGGAACCATCAGTGCGCGTTTCTGACTCGCACTTGGCCGGTTTTTTTTTAAAATTCCATATAAATGGACATTTTTCTCTTAAAATGAGGGTGGTCAAAAATTGTCTGTTTTGAAACGAATTTCAAATCGCTATATAAATTTTAATTAACCGGTTAATGATTTAAAAAATATAACATTTGTTAAATACATACAGGGCACGCAAATACATTATAACCATAAACATGTAGTAAAATTATTCAATCTGATTAGACGAGTCTGCCCGCGAAATTCAAATTTAATTTGGTTTTTCGCAATTTGTAAACTAATATGACAAAGTAGGCTTATGGCTTTCTAGTTGCGACAATGGCAGTATCATTTCGACGTGTTTATATAAAAATCTTTACTTGATGAGGCCCCGTTTAAGAAATTAGCTCTAGTATCGACTAATTTGTGAGCTACAATCGATACTTGGTTGCGCTAGCGGGTTGAGACAAAGGAAAATTCGAGTGGCGGAGTTTAGAATAATGGCGGACGTGCGTGGCGGCTAAAATTTGCTGGACAAACAGGAATTAGGGAGCACTTACAGGATGGTCTTTCGCTCGCTTCTTATCTTCAGTCTTCCCTTCTTACGGTTCACAGCACAGCACTTCACTTTATTTTGGCTCGATTTTTGCGTGAAAAACGTGGGTTTATTTATTTGCGCGCAGCGCGTTGCGGTTTACACACGATCGATCGGTGACATGCGGTTTTAGCGACTGGCGTTGAATCTTGCGTGTGAGTTCTTCTAATATGCGCGAGGGGAGCGGAGTGAGATGGGTAGTTTAGGTTTATAGGAGTGCGAAAGAGAGGGAATGGCGCGAACATAGCTCCCGCCCCTTGAAACGTTGTTTCAAGAAAACACTATTAAATAAAGAGTATATAAAATTAAAATATCCATGACTAGGACAGCGATTAACCTTACTGAGCATTAATTATCTAAGAGAGACTAAATAGTAATAACTAGAAACTAAAAATATAAATTGCGTAACTTTAGAAAAGATTAATTATTAAGTTCAACAGGAAGTGGGCATAAGCGCACTACAGGTCGTTCGAGTGTACCATTCTTTGTTCTAACTAAAGCGACTCTAATACGGCCATCTGGGCCTGGAAAGACTTTCTCGACTTTGCCTAACGGCCAGTGCAGTGGTGCGCAATTCTGATTGATTAAAACTATTGTACCAACTTTTACTGGTCGAGATTCCGTATTCCATTTTGCTCGAACCTGTAGCGTTTGTAAATATTCTTCTCGCCAGCGTTTCCAATATGATTGGACTAATTTATCTAAAAGCGAAAAGCGTGAGAGTAAGCGAGAATTTTCGTTGGTGACGTCTGCAGCTGGCAGAACTTGGAGAAGTGTTGTATTCAGTATGCGAGCGCGGACGATTCTCCGTGTGGAAAGGATCCAATATTTCTTGCGTAATAAACATAATGTGAGTTGCGGTCCCGCGTGACAACTAATGCGATGAACGTATTCGATAATTAAATTAACAATATGATCCTTGCTAGGAAGCAAAATGGGATGTTTATGATCAAACGAAATATCCTTGCAGGCAGATAAACGTCCACCAACGCGTATAATTCCGTCTACTAATATGGGGCGTAATTTTCTTATAGCGCGCGGTAAAGCCGTACCTTTGTTTAAGGCTTCTATATATTCAGAGAAATAAACTTCTTGAAGCGAGCGAATGATAAACAATTCAGCGGCATTTAAGTCCTCTGCGGTTATTAATCCGCGAGTAATTATGCGTTTAGAAAAACGTAAAATGTACACAAAGATGCGTAGCAATTTCGACCAATTGGACGAGCGTTCCGCGATAGCCAATATAAGAGGCTTTTCTGGTAAGACATTATTTAATACGACTGTTTTAGTCTCAGGTAAATCGTTTAAATCTGGAGCGAATTGCTTAACGGGCCAATCTTTACAGCTTTCGCGCATCCAAGTTGGGCCGCTAAACCATAAAGGATGAGAAGCAAGTTGAGAGGGAGTTAAACCACGAGACAAACAGTCACTTGGGTTTTCTTTACCAGAAATGTGGAAGAAGTTTTCCGGGGCTAAATTATTTTGAATTTTCGATACCCGATTAGCGACGAATGTTTTTAGTTTATGCGGACTGGAATTTATCCAGTTGAGAGCGACTGTCGAGTCCGAGAATGCGTATGTGCGAGCAATAGTAACTCGAGAACAATAATTTGTCAACACAGCGCGTACCAACTTAGAAAGCAAATAAGCTGCACATAGTTCCAAGCGAGCAAGCGATACTGTTTTAATTGGTGCAACCTTGGACTTGGCACAGAGTAAACTAACAACGATTCCGTTTGGTGTGCTTGCGTGAATATATAAGACTGCACCATAAGCCTTTTCACTTGCATCCGAGAAAGCAATTAAATTTACTTCACAGTTTTGCGTTATACCGACATGTCTAGGTATCGATATTTGAGATAAAATGTGTAACTCGCTTTGGAATTTTAGCCAAGTTTGTGCAATATGTGCGGGAGGCTCCTCGTCCCAGTCAATTTTCAAAAGCCAAAGCTCTTTAATTAGTAATTTTGCGAATAATATTACAGGTGCTACAAATCCGAGAACGTCAAATAACTGAGCAATGACCGACAACATGTTGCGTTTAGTGCATTTCATTTCTTTAGGTGCAAAGTCAAAAGTAAACAAATCTTTATGAGGTTCCCACTTAACCCCTAAAACCTTCTGACTAGATTCGGGTTCAAAGCTAATAGCAAGCGAAGGATGCAAAAGTTCTTTAGGATAATGTTCAAGAAATTGCGATGAATTGCTCGACCATTTTAATAAATCGAAGCAACCCGCTGCGAACATTTCCGATAATTGGTCGGCCAACTCAATTGCGTCTGCTATGGTGTGCGTTGTACATATGACGTCATCCATGTAAAATTGACCTGCATTTATTACGGCAGCAGCTAAAGGGTATTTTTTGCCTTCGTCTTCAGCTAACTGCTTTAATGTGCGAAGCGCAAGAAAGGGACTTGAAGCGAGGCCAAAGCATGCGCGTTTAAATTCAAATAATTGCAAAGGATCATCTTTGCAAAAGCGATAAAAAATTCTTTGAAATTTCCAAAATTCTGGATGAACTTTTAATTGTAAATACATCTGTTTGATGTCTGCACAAATAGCAATTTTAAATAAGCGAAAATTTAGTAATAGCATAAATAAATCCGATTGCAAATTAGGACCTTTATGTAATAGCGAGTTTAAGCTTGTGTCATTTTCAACAGCAGAAGCATCCAGAACGATTCTGATTTTAGTAGAAACTTTATCGTCGCGTTGAACGCCGTGGTGCGGAATAACGTATTGTACGTCAGAGCGAGTTTGCGTTACTGGACTCAAGTAGTCTTTCTCCAGATATTCATCAATAATGTTATTATAAGCGTCGCGTAAAGAAGGTGACTTTTCTAATTTGCGTTCTAAATAATTAAAGCGTTTTTCTGCGTTTAGCGAAGCGTTACCCAACACACTAGGGTCGGACTTAAACGGCAAAGCTACGATATATCGACCGTGAGAATCGCGTTCTGTCGTATTTTTATAAATATCTTCGCATTCTTGTTCTTCCGTGCTAAGGAAATTACTCTTAGGGGACGGTACATCCTCCAATTCAAAAAAATTGCGTAAAGAATTATCTAAGCGTTCATTAGTAATAGCACACAGCGTTTGCGTTTGCGAAGGGGAAACTGATTGCGTTAGCGGGGCTGTGCCCATTAAAATATATCCAAGCGTGGTTTGTAAAGCGTGAGGCATACCAGGCGGAGCCGCAACGCGGCCTGATAGCAGAATTTGCGTAAACATTTGCGCGCCTAAAATCATATCAACCTTACTTGGAAGGTGATAGGTATTGTCTGCGAGTGGTACTCTCTCTAAATAATTGAGCAGCGACCTTTCTACTGGCGATGTAGGTAAGTGATCTGTGATTTTGTCAACAATCAACGGCGTGAGCGAATATGATTTATTATTAAAGCGTGAAAATATTGTTATGCGACTTATACCCTTAATTTTGCTAGAGGTACCCCCAAACCCGTTCACAGACGCGGGATGTGTCAGGTTCTCTATATGTAAATTTAAGCGTTTGACACAATCATTTGTTATATAGTTGTGTTGCGATGCATTGTCAATAAGACATTTGAGAGTGTTTTCTGTCCCACGTGAGTCTAAAACGCGGACGCACGCAGTTGCCAGCAAAACGGTTGTGCGCATTGGTATACTAGTATTAAGCGAGCAAAGCGAGACTGCAGTTTGACTTTGTGATTTTGTATCCGAAAGGTCCGCAGGTGTGCGATCACCCTTATCTGCAGGTGTGCGATCACCCTTAGGTCCAGAAGTTTCGTTTGGACTAGACATATGGAGCAGAGTGTGGTGGTATGGGTTCATACAGGAAAAACAGGATTTATCCGAACGGCATAACCGGTTTTTATGCAGGAATGACAAACACACTGTGCAGGATTGGTTAGCTTTCACTACCTTATATCGTTCTTGCGGCGTCAATTTTAAAAATTTAGGACAGCGGTAAAAATGTTTGTGCGTATCAGTTTTACAAAGCGGGCAACACTGATTCTTATTATCAACCGAAATAACAAATGATTTAGATGTACTTGAAGAGGGTATATTTCGTGGCGAAGGGATTGTACGTTGGCGCCAATTTTTATTTTCACTTGGCGTGCGGTGAGTGTTCTCAGGAATTCTATCATTAATTTTAGCTTGTTCCTTTATAAATTTAATAAAATTATCAAAAGTAGGTACTTTTTCAGAGCGTATATAATTTTCATACAAGCGGGCAGTCTCCTTATCTACCTTTTTTAAAGCTAAATATAAATAAATAAAGTCAGCTTTATTCTTTATATCCAACTTTTCAAACGCTGCGATTGATGTCCCACAAACATCTAAAACCGAGTTTAAATTATGCGATGATTGTAGCTGTTTAAAGTTAAGCACTTGATCTAGATAGCTATAACCTAAAGCGCGGATATCCTGATATTTATCTACCAATGTTGAGTAAATAAGCTCATAATTTTCTCCAGCGGGTTCGATTCCAGCTATGGACGTCAAGGCGGTATCCGAGAGTTGGCCTAATAAATAATGTAATTTTTCAGAATTACTGAGTTCTTTATTTTTGTGAATTGTGGTATTAAAACATTCATAAAAGATAGTCCATTGCTTTATATCTCCATTAAACTTAGGTAAAGTTATGGGTGGCAATTTTACTTTAGGCTTCCATGACGTCACAACTGGGTAATTATTCGGCGTTGATGTGGAAGGCGCGCATTCATTCAACTTATATTGAACGGACGAAAACAGATCTTCAAATGCAATTAAAGATTGAAAATTCGCGACATATTCTGGATTATTGCGGATACGAGCCATATTTAAATCTTTAACAAGGTTTATGTATTCTGTGCGTAAATTATTTATATTAGCGGCTTTCGACAAAAAGTATTTAATTTCATCTTCACCGTTCGTATGTTGCGATGCGTTATAAATAGACTGCATGTTTGCAAAATAAGCCCCAACCTGAGCTTCCAAAATTAACACCTCTGCACTCACCTTCGGGGTTGAACATTCTCCTTTCGACATGTTTTTAACTCGAGATTAACCGCGGCACAAAGTAGGTATTCAATTCTTATACAATACGTAAAGTGAATAATAAAATGAAACCAAGTAGGTAGATAGAAATAAAATATCCAGCTTACGAGAACAAAGTACGTACTTACTTACCGATTCAATTAATACGACCCGTACTTGTAGGTAAAAATTAAATTTTATACTTAAGTGGGTAAGCGAGTATAATATCACGCCTTAGAACAAGTAGGTATAAACTTATTGAAGTCGCTCGTTAGCGTAAACAACATTGTACCTATTCCATTCTGAATAGAATACGGCGGTACCTACAGTCGGAAATAAATTATGATGTGTAGGTAAAAGCAACTTGGCGTACGGAATTTACCTATTCGATTTATAACTTATGTGATTCACTTAACTTTTTTGCGAACTAATTTAGGTTTTGTGATTTGATTTAAATGCACTGCGCTGTATATAGGTACCTACTGCACTGTAAATATTGCACTGTAAGAAAGTCTTTTCTGCGTTTTAAATGATACGATATATTAATATCGTTCTATAGCGTTGCGTAGTAATTAATACTATAATAAATAGGTACACTCGATTTTCCCTGTAATTTGCGTATGCGAAATAAGTAAGTATTGCGAAATAAGTAATTTGCGTATTCGAAACAAGTATAAGTATACTTTAATCAAGAGATTTTACCGAAGGACCTGCGTTGCGTTAATTGCGTGAAATATTATAAAGAGATTGAAGTGGCCAATATTTGTGGCCAAAATTGAATATTATTATTAAGAAATGGTTCCATCCGGTTCGTTAAGGACCAAACTTTTGGATATTATGATTAAGAACTGATTCCATCCGGTTCGTAAAGGACCAAACTTTTGGTTGCGCTAGCGGGTTGAGACAAAGGAAATTCGAGTGGCGTGGTTTAGAATAATGGCGGACGTGCGTGGCGGCTAAAATTTGCTGGACAAACAGGAATTAGGGAGCACTTACAGGATGGTCTTTCGCTCGCTTCTTATCTTCAGTCTTCCCTTCTTACGGTTCACAGCACAGCACTTCACTTTATTTTGGCTCGATTTTTGCGTGAAAAACGTGGGTTTATTTATTTGCGCGCAGCGCGTTGCGGTTTACACACGATCGATCGGTGACATGCGGTTTTAGCGACTGGCGTTGAATCTTGCGTGTGAGTTCTTCTAATATGCGCGAGGGGAGCGGAGTGAGATGGGTAGTTTAGGTTTATAGGAGTGCGAAAGAGAGGGAATGGCGCGAACAATACTAGAGCTAATTTCTTAAACTGCACCCTTTCAAGTAAAGATTTTTATATAAATAGATGGGGATTATTATCGCAAATAGAATGCCATAAGCCTACTTTGTCGTATTAGTTTACAAATTACGAAAAACCAAATAAAATTTGAATGTCGCGGGCAGACCCGTCGCATCCACCTCAACTATTAATGACCTCAGGTTCAAGTCCCCAGATTCCAGACAGTCAGTATAATATTATTATCGTGATATTGCTCACACGGGCTAGACGGTAGAACCCAGAGCCGTAAAACCAGTTAAGTAAATAAAGAAAACTATCCTCATGTTTGCACTTTTTCTTTTCTTTCTCTTCTGGCTTTACAAAGATTAGCCAATGTCAAGTTTGTAGTTATCAGGGGGCACGGCAGTGCCTCCGCCAAGACGAGCCAAACGCGGCGGCCGGGGCGCTACGTACCTTTTAAATGTTGCTCTTAAATGTTCTTGACAGTTCGTGGATTTTTTATCTGAAATAACATTTAAGCCCGGAATAGCTTCTGCGACCATCACGAAGTACAATACAAATTAGTAATTGTCGAACAAACTATTCCTTAAGGCCTTAAAATATGTTATGTCATGTAATAGTTTTACGAACATTAAACGGCCAAGCCGTCCTTTTTTTACCAAGATGTAGGGTTTGTAGAATCAGAGCTTGTAAGTAGAGTGATTTGTTATTTATTGTTATAAATGTGATACAGTCAAGAACATTTAAGAGCAGCTATATTACTTTGGACTTCGGATAGGTAGGTCCCATGGCCAGCACAAATCTAAGCTCAGCTAGGGGCTTGGCTCTACTAGAGATCTCATAACTTTTTAACAGTGAAAACATTATGAACTTGTGAGTCTTGGCTACCTTTTTACATGAAATGTTTTTGGTGGGATTTGTATTACAAGTTTGTTAAACTATACAAGTATGGACACCGTATGTGCCGGCGCTCGCCGACATACGCACAGCACCCCTTTAGAGCGCTTTCCAGTCAGTTTTAACAAAAAAAAACACTCCAAAAAAGCAGAGCACGCCCGCCAGCTTACACCAACACAGACTAAGTCCCATTTTTGCACTTTGCTCACAGTAGTGATCATAGATAATGCTGAATATATAACCACGGAGTACTTAAATATACTGGAAAGTGGAATTACATACTCTTTGTTTGCTCATGTTAGTTTGCGTTGATTTTTGAATTATAATTTCATAACAATCAGTTCTTAGTTTGTTAATCAAAGACTACAGTGTGTTGTATCTTGTTTGAATCATTTGAATAATTATTTATGTATTAAATAAAATTAGTATGTAACAGTGGACTAACAATCAATATTTATTAAATTCAGTACTACTAAACTTTAGGCAAGTATGGCATGTTTAGTATAATACTTCTGCAACCATACAGCAGAAGATATTAAGTAGGTAATAATTTGGTCTCGAAGTAGGTAGGTAGGTATTCAAATGGTTCCTACAATAGCACAAAATTATTTAAGTAGGTATAAGATTTAATCTGCTCATTGTGGCTGTATTTACCTACCTATAAGATATTAATCTTTTAATAGTAGGTAATGCCTAACATGTGTTTAAGTAACAATAATTATGTCACTGTAAGTAGATACAGTGCCCAAAAGTTAAGGATTTTTTAAATACATTTTAAACCGACTTCCAAAAGAGGAGGAGGTTCTCAATTCATCTGAACCTATTTTTTTTTTTTTATGTATGTTCCCCAATTACTCAAAGACCCCTGGACCGATTTGGAAATATATTTTTTTGTTTGAAAGGGTATACTGTGTGCAGGTGGTCCCATATAAAGGTGAAGATCTAATGATCTGATCTGAAATATCTTCGCAGATGCAGAACAGAACTCCTCCATGGATCAGTGTAATAGCTTAGTAAACAGTAGTGTTTTAACTGAGCATAGCATATTATAGTATAGTGGGGCCATTAAAAATTGTGAAATAAAAAATTTTCAAAAGAAAAATAAAACGGACTTCAAAACCACAAACACTAAAAAGTAAAAAATAACTTTTGTTTAGCTACACTTGTAATGTGCCTAGGTATGAAGTCGGGCGAGCGTCACTCTTGGATTTCTAATTTTGTTTGAATATGCTCGCTCGACTTCATACCTAGGTTTTTGAAAATTTTCATAAGTAGGTACGCTACCAATTTAGCAAATTGCAAATATTATATTTATCAAGATTTGTTTTGGCTATTCTAGTAAGTACTCAAACGTGTTTGGCCTCTAGGGGGCATCAATGTAACATTTCAACCCACCGGTGCCCACAAGGCATCCCAATATGCATCTATTCATATTTTAAGTTAGCTTAATTAGCACCCTTTATTTCTTAGTTCAATACATTGCTGTATTTATTGCATTAAGCTTTGGAAAAGGGCACAGATATCTATTCATATAAAAGAAATGTTTAAATGTTTTACTGAACATGATTGTAGGCAATGCAAGGTTCCAGCGGCATCACCAGTGTCACTAGCAGTCAGAACTGTGTGAGCCCGTGCCAACTATTGCAGGTTTTCACTCGGACAGATATTTATTCAATGAAGTATAATATCTTCAGAAGGGCATGCGAGCTGCGAGCATGTGTGGTTGGCTTCATGGATAGAAATAATTTGTTTATGAAAATGTATCTTTAATGCGAGTAAAATGAGAAAAAGTCAAAAATATTGAAGAAAATTAATTTTCTCATAGAGTGGCTCTCACTTCCCCACCATTAAAATAACTGTTCATCTTTATTTATCAAATAAAGATGAACAGTACTTAGTATGAAGATTATTATATTTTACTGGTCAAGTTACTAAGTGGTACATTACCTATATTAAAATAAGTGTTTATCGTTTCCGCAGTGCAACATGGTTAGCGACGGCGACGGCGAGCCGGCGGCGCCGAGCGCGGCGCAGCGCGCGCGCGCCGAGCGCAGCCGCCTGCGCGCGCGGGCGCTGCGCGACGCGCGGCTCGTGGCGCGGTCCGCGCGCGCCGCCGCCGCGCCTCCGGCGGACTGCGGCGGCGGCTTCGTGCCCGAGGCGACGGCCGAGGCGGCGCCGCGCGCGCCGCCCGCGCCGCTCGTGCACCGCAGCGTGCAGCCGGCGTGCCTGGCGTGCGGCACGCGCTTCCCGCAATCCTTCCTGCTCGACACCTTCGACCACAGCGTGTGCGACGCCTGCAGGTCGCCACTCTCGTACACACACGATACATTCGCACTAGGTCTTTGGCAAGCCTGGAGCGCCGCAAAGGCGTAAGCTCTCTTAGGTGATCTCGGGTATAGCGGGTGTTCCGAGTGGGGTATGAAGACGGGGACTTTTTTTTACCTCCATTTTTGTAAAATAAAACTCTGGCTCCTTTCTCATATAGGGGAGTCCCTCTAAAAAATAAGAATTTCTAACTCAATATTCAATTACATATTTTCTGGCCAACATTCTACACCAAATACCAAAATTTCCGGTTTGTCAGGTACTCATTTCGTCTACGAGCTGGAGACCTGTGACACGCAGGCAGACTGGCAGAGACACATCAGAGTGACATTAATATGGCTCCGTTTTACCCTTTGGGTAACAAAACCCAATGCCAGAGAGTAGAGGGGACAACGCTTGGGTCACATTTTTATTATACGAGGGCGGCACTGAAAATTTCGGGAATCAAGGAAGTGACACAACACTACTATTTAAAAATGTATTTATTGCTTTTCGAAGTATTCTCCGCGAAATTTGACACATTTTTCCATACGATGGAACCAATCATTGAAGCAACCATTCCATTCGGAAGTTGGGGTCTCCAAAATGGCCGTTTTGTAGGCGTCCACAGCTTCTTCAGGTGATGAAAATCTCTGACCACGCAATGTATTCTTTATTTTAGGGAAAGTACAGAAATCATTAGGGCTTAGGTCGTGGCTGTACGGCGGATGGTCTAATAATTCTATGTTTTCTTGCTCTAAAAACTTTTTTGTTCTGTGCGCGGTGTTAGAACTCGCATTGTCGTGATGGAGGATGATGCGGCGGTTGCAGTTCTCTTTACGGAGTTCAGAAACGACCTGTGGCAAACAAATGCTAGCATACCATTCAGCATTAACTGTTCTTTGTCCCTCAAGAGGAATAGTCGCAACATGGCCGGTTTTGGAGACAAACGAAGCCACCATTTTTTTTGGAACACTTCGTGAACGAACAATTTTTGTTGGCTTTAACTCATTTTCGAACACCCAAACTCGTGACTGGTTTTTTGTTTCGGGTTCGTAAGCGTATATCCAGGATTCGTCACCTGATACGATGTTGTATACAGCATTTGAGGATCCTACGTGGAATCTTTCGAGAGTTCTGACGCACCAAGTAACGCGAGCCGCTTTTTGCTCTTCACAGAGCAAATGCGGTATCCATCGGGAAAACAACTTTTTTACACCTAACTGTTCATGCAAGAATATTTGTATTTGACTCATGCCAATGTCTAAAGTTGCCTGAATTTCGCGGTATGTCACATGTTGATCTTCCTCAATCAGCTTACGCACAGCATCAACGTTTTCTTGGGTGACTGCAGTTTTTGGACGACCTTGACGGGGATCATCACTGAGCTTGACACATCCACGTTGAAATTCAGCAAACTAGCGATAAATTGTGGTTTTTGAGGGGCTTCATCACCAAATGCAGAAATCATCCGGTCGACACACTCTTTTTGTGTTAAACCACTTCGAAAGTCATAATAAATCATCACTCTAAAATTTTCTCGAGTCAATTCCATTTTCTCAACGACTAAACAAGTTTGACAAGACCTTGTGACAAGACCGAGAATCTTTTTCTAAATAAATAAATGGTATTCGATTTTTAAAACCTAGGAGTTTTCAATTAAAAAGATTTTATTATAACAGGGACAGTGGAAATATTCCATTCCCGATACTTTTAGTGCAGCCTATGTATACTAGCTGATGCCCGCAGCTTCGCCCGCGTGGATTTAGGGTCTGAAATCCCGTGGGAATTTTTGATTTCCCCGGGTTGCAACGTGGTTCTGTACCACGTAAAAACATTTAAACGGATGATCCTTTAAAAATCCCGAGGGTTAGGAATGCAATTCCTTACAGCATCAGGGTTGAGGAGTTGGGTCCTCAAGGTCAACGACAAAGTGTTTTTAGTCCAAATTTTTTATGAAACAAGGTGCAAAGTTTGTTCAAACAAGTATCGATTTAAAAAAAATTACGCAAATCTGTTCAGAAATCTCTGAGATTTTGGTGTACGTAGGTAGAAAAACACAACTCCCTTTTTGAAAGTCGGTTAAAAAGTAGCCTATGTTACGCCCTGGTCAATCCTATACTTGTCTGTGAAAATCCCGTCAAAATCGGTTTAGCCGTTCCGAAGATTAGCCCGTTCAAACAGACAGACAAAAATTTTAAAAACGTGTAAATTCAGTTATGGTACCGTTCAAATAACCATATGAGCTTCATATGAGGTACCTAGATATTTCGAAATTACAGACAGATACTTCAATTTTATTTATTAGTATACTAAAGTGGACTCCTGGAACTGGCCAGTGCACGCTACCCCTGTACGGAATGTCGTCACAATCGGTTCCGCCGATCGGCCGTGTTCAGTTTCGCATTCATCTATCTGTCGAGGAATCTAGTATCAAAGCCGGGCGGGGTTACAAACACGACAAGTGACATTTTCTGTACTTTTAGTTTTCTTTTAAAACCGCTCAATAATCAGTATCGGCTTTCGCTGGGCTCCGTACCCACGTACGGAGCTACAGGGCATGTGCAACGAGGAGTGTGTCCATGTGCGCAGGGACGACGCGGGCGCGCACGCGCTGCTGCCGCGCACGCAGGCCAAGAGCGAGTTCCTGCTGCAGGACTGCGACCTGGACGCGCGCCCGCCGCCGCTGCGCGCGCTGGCGCGCCCCAACCCGCACCGCGAGCACGCGCCGCCCATGCGCCTCTACCTGCGCGCGCAGCTCGAGGCGCGCGCGTGCGAGGTGTGGGGCTCGCTGGCGGCGCTGGAGGCCGAGCGCGCGGCGCGCGCCGAGCGCCGCGAGCGCGCCGAGCGCAAGGCGGCGGGGCGGCGCCTGCGCGCGCTGCGCATGGACGTGCGCTCCAGCCTGTTCGCGGCGCCGCGCGCGCCGCACGAGCACGCCTTCGGGCCCGAGACGCGCGTGCGCGGCGACGAGTACCGGCGCGAGTGCGCGTGCGGCCTCGTGGAGACCTACGAGAAGATGTAGTGGCGGGCTGCGGAAGGCAAACGCGAGAGGTGTGGGCAAACTGTGTATTTCCGCGGCAGCGACCGTCCCGACCGCTCTTATAAATAATAATAAAAAATATGAAATGTAACAGGCGTCGTGCTGTCCGCCGCCCGCCGACTCGCCGCGCACTAGGAGCTCAGACTCGCCCGGCGCGGCGGCGGTCGTCGGTGTCGCGGCGACGGATAATACATCTCATTTAAATAGTCTTTAAGTCTTCGGGTAGATCATTCTTGGGGTGCTTATTTTCAAAATGTTGTTTGTAAGTCTTGGGGTCCGGCATCTGGGCCTGCAACAAGAGATGGACGGTTACATTTCCACTCGGCGGCCGGGAGCCGGCGGCCACCATCTCACAGAGCTCTGTACGCACCTTGCAGACGACGCAAGCGTGGACGAGCGCTTTCTGCGCTGCCTTCTTTTGGTCCGTGGCACTGTGTCCTTGTTGTTTTTTTAGTTTTGACTGTTTTTCCGCAGCTTTTGCCTGCGACTGAAGTTTCTGTTGTCCTCGAGCCATTCCGTTTTAATTTCCTATAAAATATATAGTGAGTTCATTAAAATCACCATAATATGTTTGTGTTTATATTGCTTAACGCTTAATGCACACCACGATGTGTCAAAACAATACCATACTTACCATTAAATTAACTCAAAATTGTTATTTACATTTCATAATTTTCATAATTGTTAACAATAGAATTGTAATTGTTTTAATCACCAATGTTATACTTTGCAGCGCCCTGACGGGGCTTCATGTTGTAATAATATTTTTTGTGATGAAGACATGAATGCAAATAAAGAAAGAATAAAGAATAAATTAAAATGACAGATACACAGATACTTATTAAAATGGTGACACACTCCTACCGTGCAAAATACTCACACAGCACCTCAAATGATCACCTGACTAGATATATTTTGTAGACAAGTTACATACTATCACACCTTAAATCTTACTTAACAATTATTATTTTATTAAAATGGTTATCATGCAGATCAAATTGTTTTATATATTGTATTGTAATGTAATAATATACAGAGATTAGAAAGTAATGCTTTGCCACTGGCCAGCAACTCTTGACTGTGATGTTGCAATGACATTGATGCTCTAAAGTTAAGGTATTAAGATTATGTCAACTGTTAGTGGTAACTTAGATAGTTCTGGAAATTATTGTAAATGTTGTAGATATACAGCTGATTTGAATGGAAATAATGAGAACAACTAATATGATGATTTTGATATAAGTGGTTGTTTGTTTACTAAGCTATTACCTAATTAATAAGTAATTGTTAGATACTATATAAATAAATAAAATTTCAAACCCAAAAAGTACCTAACTTTAGTGCCCTTGCCTACTGTTTGAAAGAACTAAACATTATGAAGTTCAGAGACTCGGTACCCACCCGAAAACATGAAATTCGTCATTATTCAATAAATAGGTACAAGTAAAGCTAATTGAAATCAAAAGATTAAATAGGTACTTGACCTACCTGATAAGACTAAATAAATACATAATGCCAGTCGACAAATGTACTGGCAAAAAATAATCGATCACTAAACAAGACAATAGGTACATACCTTAAGGTGTTTTCCAGGTGCTAGATAGGTTGATGGAATGCGAGTTTGTAACACACAGATGTTATTCCTGAACACGTCGCGGATACATTAATGTCGGCAAGCCTACACAGTAGGTACTTGAAGGGAATAGTGATATTTCTGGTTGAAATTACTGTACCTAAATTACTCAATTATTTTTTGCTCTTAGCCAGTCCAATTTGTATTTTATAATAATAATGCCCCCGTACCTGATAGGTAGGTTGTACCTATGTAGGTTGTAGTTTGTACAGATGAATTTCGCGAATGAATCAAAACTTCAAAAGCTTTTTGACAAAACGGACAAGTAGGTAAGTTGTGTAGGTAGGTACCTAGTGTCACAGACCACGAATCCGTAGGGCTCTATGAAAGGTGAGTGTAATATCCATAGACTCCAGAGATAGACCGTATTATTGGTCTACCGTCTATGGTCACTGGCTGGTTTGTATAAATTAGATATTTGGATATACTCTGTGATACACATGCTACTCGCACAAAAGCATGCTAGTTACCAGCAAAGTCGAGCTACTCGCATGTGTATCGAGATGAGATTCTGCTAGTATGTGCCAGTAGCTCACGTGCCAGTAGAAGGCATACCAGTAGAGGGGAAGTGGGTCGGGAGACTCGCATGCCAATTGCCAGCTCACTACAAGCAAGCGAAACACGTTGTAAGGTGTTTGCTAGTAGATCGCCCTTTCAACCTCTGCCAAATTTTTGAATTTTTGTGCTGGTTTATCTTTTGTACTATTTTGCGTCTATTCCCTGCTTTTGGTCACTTGTCATGGGTGGTCAAGTGCAGTCTATAGACTACAGTGTAACAGTGTATAAAGTGCGTAAGCCGTAAAGTGCCTCATAAAGTGCCAAAGACCTTACACTTACTAGTGTAAGGTCTTTCTAAAGTGCAGTCAAGTCACGTCAATGAGTCAAGTGGTCAACAATATGTTATTAGTCTGTGGGCATAGACCAGGAATTCTGTGGGTCTGTGGTCTTCTGTGGTGGTCATGGTTAAAAACGTATGTAGTGATTATACCAATAATGTTCTGTGGATTATATTCTCTTTGGTCATGGTCAAAAAGAGTATTTATTCTAATCACTATCACTATCACTACACTATACGTTATAGTCCTTCAGACGTATATAGTGATCTGTGGTTATAGTCATGGTCAACAACAAACAAAATAAAATAATAATTAACGCAACCGCCAACAATTTACAATGTTTACAACGTTATTAACTTAAGTTAACGACACTCAGTGATAGTTAAGTACCTACATTTAGAAAATAATTTTGCGGTGAGAGGTTTATTTTGGAAAAATAGGAATAGGAAAATATAGGATGTCTGAAAACTATTTGCCTCTTATATTAGTCAGTGCGTTAGATTTAGCAACCGCTTCGAAATTAATATCAGGTACGTTTAAAATCGTTTTATCTATTTATATCAAAGCTGCGGGCATCAGCTAGTCTTATATTAACCACCAGTTTCATATTCTTGGGTTTTTGTATTAGGAATGGAAACTTCTTTGTCGGAGATTTACATAAATCATAAAGGTAGGTACCAAAGAACAAATATTAAATTTTATAACTTCATAAACTTTTATAGGCACCTAACACTCATGACTGACTGATCTATCAACTTGGTTAGAGAGTAGTATATTACTCCGGTTATTTGTTAACTGTTGACTGTTAACTGTTCCAAGTGTTACTCTAAAAGTTACTAAGTGTTCATAATCCTTTTGGGAAAGACTTCGGAGCTCTAACAATACAATACTCAAGGTTGTTTGTGAAGGGATGCCCAGCCCTATTTTTAATTATTGGTTGTCTGTACACCAGGATAAGAACAGAAAATAATACCTGTGACCTGTGACATCTGAAATGAGTTTTTTTAACCATTTCAGTTAGTCTTAAGTTAATCTAATGTAAGTAAATGCTTTTAATGTAACATATATTCTATTGTAATTTTATTTGTATATGGGTTTTTTTATGCCTGACAATAAAAACTATTATTATTATAATAAGATGACTAGACAATCTAACTGCTGACTGAGAAACCATCTGCTGCAAGTTGAGTTTGTCACTGGACTGATATGTTTTTGAGTTTTTATCTCTTACATCCACGAGCAATCTGCAAGTGCACACAATCTGTAAACCAAAATGCCAGGTCTGAACTGATGTAATTCCTGTCAAAACACTCTCTGCACAGCAGCATTACACTGCATCTAGACTTATCAGTTTAGTGTTGAGATGGTGTACAACGAGCCAATTTGTTTCAGTTGTGTGCAACTCTTTTAGTAAAAATATACTTCAAGGGATTTGATGATGCCAATTTGATATTGCAGCTTGAGATGGACAAAACTCCATTTGTTTTTTACCTCTTTTTTATCTCAACTGATAATGCGACGGGCTCGCATGACCACGGTGCGACTGGACTCCAATGAGGAGGAGTCCTGTGTGCGCAGTGACAGTTCAAGTGCTTACACAGTGATATACGAGTCAGTCGAGCACAATGTCCTAGACTCCTTCAATATCATTTGCCATATACATATTATTACATTGTATCTTAATTGCCTTTATCTTTTTAATAATATTTGATTTTCATTTGACTTCAGAAATAATCGACAATGAAGTGACAGATAGTGACAGAAAACAGCGCAACGGCAGAGTGTGGCGCCTCGTCAACAAATACTACCGCGCGGACGTGGAGCTATGCCCGGCGCCCGACGGCGCGCCGCTGCCGCCCGCCGCCGAGCTGCTCGAGGCGCACGTCATCTGCGTCACTGAGCAGGTCACACAGTCACATACACTAACTCCGTGCCCGGCGCCCGACGGCGCGCCGCTGCCGCCCGCCGCCGAGCTGCTCGAGGCGCACGTCATCTGCGTCACTGAGCAGGTCACACAGTCACATACACTAACTCCGTGCCCGGCGCCCGACGGCGCCGCTTATTACTTTTAATTGAACTTAGTTTTCATAAATTTCATAGAAACGCCTTAATTTTTTGAGATGAAAGAAAGCGCCTACGGGGCCAGTGAACTGATTATGATTGACGACGCGCAGGGCGCAGCGGCGGCGGCGGCGGCGGAGGCGCGGCGCGCGGCGCACGGCGCGGGCGCGGCCGTGCGGCTCGTGCTGGCGCCGGGCGCGCGGCTGCCGGGCGCGCTGGCCGCCTGGGCGCGGCGCTGCGGCTACGAGCCCGTAGCGCTGGCGGAGCGTGCCGAGCCCGCCGCGGACTCGCCGCCCGACGCCGTGGGCGTGCAGCGCGTGCGCGACGCGTTGCATGCGCACGCGTGGCGCGGCCTGCAGCACGCGCACACAGGTCAGTACACAACAGGCGCGCGAGTGGGAGGGACGCCATCATACGATGAAGCGAGATAGCGATATTTGACGAACTAAAAACTTCTTTAGAAAGAATTTTCTTCAGAAGCGGGATGTTCTGATTTAAAATCACGGTAAAGAAATGTTAAGGATCGAATCCTTTGACTTAGGAATGTTGGTTGTATTACACTACGAAGGTACTATAGGCAGTAGGTACTAAGCTACGACTTTAAACTCGCAAGTCCTAACTCGTCAACCCTGATGGTGCAAGGTACAGCACTGCACTATACAGATTCAGGAACTGTTACTGGTGATCTACTATAATTTTAGGTACCGAGCGATTCCATTGAACTTCGGGTCCTAACTTCTCAATCCTGATGCTGCAAGCCGTAGAAACTGTTCTTACAGCTACTAAGCCATAAGAATTTTCAGTCGTAAATTTCATTCCTAATTCTAAAATGTAGGTACCAAGTAAGGACTTTGTGATCAAACTCGCAAGTTGCAACTTTTCATCCCTGATGAACGCTGATGCGGGCACAGCTAAACCATAAGGATTCAGGAACTGTTCCTGGTGAAATAATACTTAAAATATCCAGCATAGACTACATCATTGAACTCAAAGTCCCAACTCCTCAATCCTGGTGCTGCAAGGAATTGAACTCCTCAGCCGGGGACTCAGTAGGGATTGCTTGGTATGAGCAGCAGAGATGGGTTTCCAGGGGACTGGGGAGGTCATTCTTAGTATAAGTGTTAATGATATTGCCGAGAGCAGAAATACTAAGTTGTTTTATTGGAACAAATCATCAATAGAAAACACGCCATCTATTAAAGATGTGAAGTTAAGGCCCAATTTGTTCAAACAATTCTAAACAAGGCATTAGGACGGAAACAATAATTTTAACGGTTCCTAGGGTTAGGGTTTTTTGTCTGTCTGTCTGTCCGTCCGTCCGTCGTTTCTGTCAAGAAAACCTATAGGGTACTTCCCGTTGACCTAGAATGATCAAATTCGGCAGGTAGGTAGGTCTTATAGCACAAGTAAAGGAATAATTCCGAAAACCATGAATTTGTGGTTACATCATTAAAAATAAAATAAAAATGTGTTTAAACAAAGTAAGATAACTATACCAAGTGGGGTACCTGGGAAAGGGCTTCTTTACCTGTACATTCTAAAACAGATTTTTATTTATTTTTATGCATAACTAGAATATGCTCGCGACTTCGTCCGCGTGGACTTAGATTTTTATAGATTCCGTGGGATTTTCTGGGATGAAAAGTTGCCTATTTCGATTACAGGGACGCAAGCTACTTCGTTACCAAATTTCATACAAATCTGTTAAGAAGATGGGTCTTTAGAAATCCCGCGGGAACTCTTTGATTTTCCGGGATAAAAGTAGACTAGGTCCGTCCCCGGGATATAAGCTAAGCCTGTACGAAATTTCGTCAGAATCGGTTACACTGTTGGGCCGTGAAAAGGTAGCGGACAGACACACTTTCGCATTTATAATATTAAGTATAGATGGTATACTTAGTTTATTTATCAAGCGAAATGTCGAAAAAAATACCTGAATACGGAACCCCCGGTGCGCGAGTCCGACTCGCACTTGGCCGGTTTTTTATGCAATATTCGGCTGAAGGTTGGCTGAAGGCCATCCATTTACATATTATGTTTACATTTAAAGTAATTAGTTAAATTCAGCAATTCAGACTCAATAACTCACTCGAGTTCGTCATCTCGTCGTCAATTTCTCATCGTCAATTCCTCAATGCCTGAAAACAAAAGTCTTCAACCAGTGTGTCCTTCCCGTCCTCACCTATGGTGCTGAAACGTGGACACTGACAAAAGGCCTTGTACACAAATTCAAAGTTGCTCAGCGAGCTATGGAGAGGGCTATGTTAGGAGTTTCCCTGAGGGATAAGATCCGAAACAAGGAGATCCGCAGGAGAACCAAGGTCACTGACATAGCCCAAACTATTAGCAAGCTGAAGTGGCAGTGGGCAGGCCATGCCTGTCGTAGAGGCGACGGCCGTTGGAGCCGGAAAGTCCTTGAGTGGAGACCGCGTTTAAGCAAGCGTAGTGTAGGACGCCCTCCAGCACGATGGACCGACGATATAAAGCGGCTGGCGGGAAGTGGCTGGATGAGGAAGGCTGAGGACCGGGTGTGGTGGCGCTCTTTAGGGAAGGCCTATGTCCAACAGTGGACGTCCACAGGCTGATGATGATGATGATGATGATGAACTCACTCGAGTAGATTCAGAGACCTTACTTGGCTCCGTTGAATAGTAATAAGTCGGAAATCAGAATATTAATAAAATCATGTACCTATAAACCTAGTGTATGTTAGCCTACACTTGTGAAGCACAGGTGTGGGGGAGGCGGAGGCGGAGGGCGCGGTGGAGCGCGCGGAGGCGTTCGCGGCGGCGCTGGGCGCGCTGGCGGCCGCGCGCGACGCGCCGCCCGCCGACGACGCCGAGCGGCGGCGCCGCGCCGAGCGCGTCGTGGCCGCCTTCTGCCGCGCGCTGGGCGCCGAGCCGCCGCTGCTGTGAGGAGGGCGCGGTGGAGCGCGCGGAGGCGTTCGCGGCGGCGCTGGGCGCGCTGGCGGCCGCGCGCGACGCGCCGCCCGCCGACGACGCCGAGCGGCGGCGCCGCGCCGAGCGCGTCGTGGCCGCCTTCTGCCGCGCGCTGGGCGCCGAGCCGCCGCTGCTGTGAGGGGGGCGAGGCCGGGAAGACGAATCAAACGACGCACCAAAAATGCATATTTATTTATTAAAACGATAAAAAGTCGGATATGTGCGGCCGCAGCGCGCGTGTAAATACTCTAGGGGGCGGCGGCCCGCTCCCGGATCACAGATTGTGCATTATTATCTCTTCGGACGAAAGCGTCTCCGACGCGTACAATAAAGTGCTACCCCAGCGACGATGTTTGCTTGTCCCCTCTCCTGTCCCGCTCCCGCGCAGGGGAGCGGCGACGCTGTAGCTCCTGTCCCGCTCCCGCGCAGGGGAGCGGCGGCGCTGTAGCTCCTGTCCCGCTCCCGCGCAGGGGAGCGGCGACGCTGTAGCTCCTGTCCCGCTCCCGCGCAGGGGAGCGGCGGCGCTGTAGCTCCTGTCCCGCTCCCGCGCAGGGGAGCGGCGGCGCTGTAGCTCCTGTCCCGCTCCCGCGCAGGGGAGCGGCGGCGCTGTAGCTCTCTTACAAATAAATAACGATATAATATTCTATTAACAGTAAATGCTCCCCGATGAGGCGTCTCTTCAATTTGATTAATTATTATCTTTAGCTTAAATTATAAAAAGGCTGGCGCGGGTCGCTCCGTGCGCTCGCGTGCGCCGCGGCGCGCGAGGAGCGACCTCGTGTATATAGTATAAATGTAATTGACCTAACGTTAGTAAAGCGACAATAATACGGTTTTAAATCTTAAAAATATCTCGATAAACTAGTTGTGCGAACGTTGTGTGCTGTGTAGTCGTGCGCTCTAGGCGATCGGGCGCACGGCGAGGTCGGCGGCGTCGTCGTCGTTGTCGTCTTCGTCGTCGGGCGGCGCGGCGAGCGGCTCGTCGAGCAGCGCGCGGAAGTACTGCGCGGCGAGACGCGCGATGTAGGTGCGCTGCGGCGGCGTGGCGGGCGGCGCGGGCCACCAGCCCTCCAGGAAGCCGATGTGGCCGCCGCGCGCCGTGACCGCCAGCGCCACGCGCGCGCTGCGCGCCGCCTCGCGCGCCGGCAGCACGGCGGCCGGCTGGAAGGGGTCGTCGGCCGCCTGCAGGCACAGCGTGGGCACGCGCACGGCGCGCAGGCGGCCGCGCAGCGTGGCGGCCGCGTAGTACGCGTCCACGGACGCGAAGCCGAAGTGCGCCGCCGTGAAGGCCGCGTCGAACTGGCGCACCGTGCGGCAGCGCTCCAGCGCCGGCCACGCGTGCCGCAGCGGCGCGTGCGCGCGCACTGTGCGCCGCAGGTTGCGCGCCATGTGCCACGATAGCAGCGCGTTGAGCGGCGGCGCCTCGATGCACGTCGCGCCCGCCTCCACGTCCAGCGGCGACGACACCACGAGCGCGGCGCGCAGCTTGGCGGCCGCCGCGGCGCCGTGCGCGGCCAGGTAGTGGCCCAGGATGAGCCCGCCCAGCGACACGCCCACGGCCAGCAGCGGCGCGGCGCCGCGCGCGCGCACGGCGTCCACCACCTCGCCCAGGTCGTCGTGCGACACGGCGCAGTACAGCCGCGGCGTCTGCTGACACACCACCGCCCACCGTCAGTACGTGACATCTCTTATAGAGATACGAGTAAATGCTTCCCTGTCCACTTTTTCTTTCTGTTTCTCCCTATTGTAACTTTCTGGGAGAAATATAAATGAAAAGAGCTGAATAGATATAATTATTACGTTATATTATACAGTGTGTTTTTTTTTTTAACTGGAACAATAGGTATGGGGAAATCCAAAACCTTAGGTACAGAGAAACTGTCCTGGAAAACTTCAGCTCTTTTTGTGAGAACAATCTTGGCATAGTCAATTTTTTGGTCAAGCGTGAGTTGTTCAAAAAAATCAATGAAATTGACTAAAATTTTTTTATACCAATCAACTCAGTTTCATGTCATGTCATCATTCATCATAGTGTCATGGATCATTTCATTGTATCGAAAGAAAAAACAGCAGAACTTGGTCCTTTAAGTAATTTGTAAGTTATACAAGGAACCAAAAGCTTTTGAAATAATCCGCCAAACCTTACTTAATAACTTATAGCAGCGTCGCCGCGTCGTGCGAGGCCGCGCACGTATCGGCCGCTCCTCGGGATATTTCAGATATCAAGAAGATGGATGACTTGTGCGATGTCGATCAACAATTTTGAGATAGCGAAATGATTGACGTGCGAGTAACATTTCCGGTGCTTATATTAAGAGCGATATGTATGTCATATATATGATATATAGTCTATACTACGGAAACTATGGAAAATCAAAGGTTCTTTATTTATTTCAGATGTAGATTTTCATTATTAAAAAATCATAAGTAGATAGAAAATACAGTTGCAGCAAAGTCGTACCTGCTCCATACGGCTGACGTGGTTTCCTTGTGGTGCGGTACTGGTTGTTGACCACGACCGAGAGGCACCACCGCCCGTAGCACCTCCCGACAGCGTCACATGAGCTCGTGGTGCGGTACTGACCGTGAGCGCCAGGCCGCCGAGGCCGCGGTTGTTGAACACGACGGCGTGCGCGCCCAGCTCGCGCGCCGCGGCCACCAGGCAGCGCACGTAGTCGGCGTGCGCGCCGCCCGTGAGGCCGGGCAGCACGAGCAGCACGGGCCGGTCGCGCCGCGCGTCCAGCTCCGCCCAGTCCAGCGCCACCTGCCCGCCGTCCGACAGCCGCAGCACCTCCCGACAGCGTCACATGAGCTCGTGGTGCGGTACTGACCGTGAGCGCCAGGCCGCCGAGGCCGCGGTTGTTGAACACGACGGCGTGCGCGCCCAGCTCGCGCGCCGCGGCCACCAGGCAGCGCACGTAGTCGGCGTGCGCGCCGCCCGTGAGGCCGGGCAGCACGAGCAGCACGGGCCGGTCGCGCCGCGCGTCCAGCTCCGCCCAGTCCAGCGCCACCTGCCCGCCGTCCGACAGCCGCAGCACCTCACTGCGCGCACACACACTTGCTACTTCGCGACGCGAGACACGCCGGGAGCTAGCTGAACCCCCCCGTTGAGCTATTGAAGCTCCATTTTGTCGAAATTGAACCTGATTCTAATAGAATACATTTTACATTTTCAGTTCTCTACTAGTATCATAAAAGACTGCAATGTTACCTTTATAGAGATCTAAAGAGAGCCATTATGTTGTAGACATCTGCTCAGAAACGATTTTTGAAATTGAACCCCTAAGGGGGTAAAATAGGGGTTTGAAATTTGTGTACTCCTGTAATTTTAACTTGGCCAATTTTGACAGTACTTTCTCTTTACAAAGGTTGTGCGTACTGTCAAGTTTTCAAGTTTTAGTGCAGATTTGAATATGAGTTTGGGGATGGAGGATGGAACTCCTGAACAAGTAACAGCAACTCAATGGCAATCAGTGTAGTAGCTTAGTAAAAGTAGATTTTTTTATTCCATAACACATCATAATTTTATTAAATACACAATATAATATACATTTTTTTCGAGGTGTGATAAAAATTAGTACCTGAATTTTCCACTAAAATTTAATACAGGTTTATTATCATCCTCAATGTTTCAAAGGAGGAAGGACATAATATACCCTGTTGTAATAACACACTTATCTAGTGAAAGCCCACCTGTGCAAGCCCGGCAGCTAACTTCTTAGTTGTTGGAAATTATGAATATTACTTCTGAAACAGAATGTTATATTGCACATCCTAAATCATTATTGAAATATTTTAAATGCTGGAAGCCGGGATTAAATCCATGCTAATATTATAAATGTGTCTGTGTCTATTACCTCGTTTGTGACTCATCAGTTTGACTCATTTTGACAAACAAGCTACTTTTAGTCCCAGAAAATTAAAGAGTTCCCACTGGATTAAAAAAACTTAAAACACTTATGACCTAGGTACTTTTTATTCTGGAAATCAATTGAAAACCTAAATCCCCACTGATGTTAGTCACGGTTAGTCATCTAGTAATCAATATTATAAATTCAGATTCATATGTGTAGAGGCAATAAAAGTGAAATGTATCCACTGATTTTACAATGATAAGGCTTGTTCCACAGCGGTTGAGGGGCACATTTTATATTTTGAAAGCACCTTTTGAATGAGAAAAATAGGTTGAGTTAAAATACTAGTTTATTACTTAATGCAAATAAAGTGCCCAAGTGTAAATTTGAATTCATAAGGCCAAAGAAGCTTAATAGGAGAGAAGTGCAGGGGTAAGTTCAGTGGGCACTGACCGGCGGTAGCGCTGCGGCGGCAGCAGGCGCGAGCGCAGCACGGAGCCCAGCACGGTCTGCAGGCGCGCCTCCACGCACCACGGCGTGGGCCAGTACGCCTCGCGCAGCAGCGGCACGCGCGCCTCCAGCAGCGCGCGGAAGTCGCCCGCGCGGCAGTGCAGCTGCGGCCGCTGCAACACGCCACACGTCACGCCGCGCCAGCCGCGCGCCGCGCGCCCCGCGCCCCGCGCCCCGCCCGCTTACCTTCACCGCCTCCAGCAGGTAGTACGCCAGGTACAGCAGCGACAGCGACAGACACACCAGCAGCTCCTTGCGGACCTCGCACATATACACCAACGCCCCTAGCATGCTGAGCGCGCGACCGGTTCACACGTTGCTCTCAAACTTAGCTTAACTATCATACCGCTAGATGCTAATATCACAGGCCGAGACGATTGACGACGAATTGATAAATCAAAAGTATTTTTGATGTCATGTCATGCACAGCTGACTGCAATCATTTGTCACCATTGTCACTGTCCAAAAGAATAGTCAACGTCAATGCAACAATCACGGACACTATTTTTTTTTTTCTTTAAATCTGGCTTTACTCTGATTAGCCAATGTCAAGTTTGTAGATATTTTCAAGTTATCGTTTCTTTATGGGACTCCGTCTGCGCCGGCGCCCGCTGACATACACGCGGCACCCCATTAGAGCGCTTCCCAGTCAGTTCCAACACCAACTAACACAAAAATCAGCCAAAACACTCCAAACAAGCACAGCACGCGCGCCAGAAAACGCCATCACAGATGAAGTCAGACACTATGCATATAACTCTATAAACACCATGTCTACACCATTGAGAAGACTTCGTCTGTGGTGGCGTTTGCTGGCGCGCGTGTTGTGACTTTTTGGTGTTTTTTTGAGAAGTGGCTGGTTTTTTTTTGTGTTCTGCTGTTGTTTATTGGTGGTGGAACTGACTGGGAAGCACTCTAAAGGGGTGCCGCGTGTATGTCGGCGGGCACCGGCACAGGCGAAGTCCATACACATATAGTTTCCTTAACTTGTAAATAACTACAAACTTGACATTGGCTAATCAGTGTAAAGCCAGACGAGAAAAAAAAACACCATAGAGATTCTTAGTGGCTTTTTGTTATGCCACACAGCACAAACCATTGAGATTCTTGTTCTTTACACGCTAGGTACTCCATAAAGAGGAACAACAAAAGTCCTATGCAAAAGTCCGACAAGGCCTTCAAGGCCTCGATAACACTCTGCTGGCACTTGAGTGACATTGACAGGGGGGCGCAGATGTTAGCACAAAGGCTGCCAGGAAGTAGAATTTCCTCAAGTTGGGAATATTTTGAAAATGTCAATGTTGAAAATCGAGCAAGTTTTATGTAATTTCAACTGAAATAGAAATAAGGAAAGCCATTCCTGTTTGTACATCAAAAAAGATTTATACAAACCATTGATAGGACTTGCAATCTATCATGTTTAGCTGCTCAAATACAATACGTCTTACCTAGTGCTAAATATAGCTATAAGATGCAGACACATTTTAAATGCTGTATATGAAATCCCATCAAAAACACTTCATGTAAAGCATGTAAAGATTGCCAAGACTCACAAGTTCATAATGTTTTTACGGTTAAAAAGTTTTGAGATCTCTAGTAGAGCCAAGCCCCTCGCTGAGCTTAGATTTGTGCTGGCCATGGAAGCTATCCCAAGTCCAAAGTATGCTTTTAAATGCTCTTGACTACCTATATCACATTTATAACAATAAATAACAAATAACTCTACTTACAAGCTCTCATTCTACAAATCCTACATCTTGGTTAAAAAAGTACGGTTTGGCCGTTTACAGTTCGTGGATTTTTTATCTGAAATGACATTTAACCCCGGAATAGCTTGTACGACCATCACCAAGTACAATACAAATTAGTACTTAATTGTCGAACAAACTTTTCCTCATGGCCTTAAAATATCTTATGTCATGTAGGTAATAGTTTTACGAACATTATATACATGGCATAATATTGTTTATCAAATCTTTGAAAAGAGCAACCGCCGAGTTTCTTGCTGGTTCTTCTCGGTAGGAAAGGCATCCCGAACCAGTGGTAGATGCTTTTGACGATTCAAAGGAACTTGTAAAAGTCTAATCACACTAATATTATAAAGGAGAAAGTTTGTATGTGTGTGTGTGTGTGCGTGTGTGTGTGTATGTTTGTTACTCATTCACGCTAAAACTACTGGACGGATTGGGTTGAAATTTAGAATGGAAATAGATTATACCCTGGATTAGCACATAGGCTATTTTTGATCCCGTAAAATCAAAGAGTTGCCACGGGAATTTTAAAATAATCTACATCCACGCGAACGAAGTCGCGGGCATCAGCTAGTTGAATAAAATATTTTGAATTTGAATTAAACGGCGCCGCTTGGCTCGTCTTGGCGGGGCACTGCTTCGGGCACTGCCGTGCCCCCTGATGACTAATTTCGACTTTTTTACTTAGCAACGCCTGTTGCGTATAGTCTATGGTTGTAGCTCTATTGTCTGTATGATGGTCTGTATGACTGCCAGGACCACAGACCACCAGACCACGAAGGACTTCGTCTGTGTTGGTGTAAGCTGGCGGGCGTGCTCTGCCTTTTTGCAGTGTTTTTTTTTTTGTTAAAACTGACTGGAAAGCCCTCTAAGGGGGTGCGTGCGTGTGTCGGCGAGCGCCGGCACAGACAGGGTCCATACTTGTATAGTTTCCTTGTTACAACTACAAACAATGCCAGCTACAAACCCACGATCGCAATCACCTCTGATCAGAGACGTGCTACCTAAACATGATTGTGCACTTCAGCTTTAATTCCCTGCAAAAATAAATTCTATTGCATTAGCATAAAGTCCAATTTCTAATACAATTATTCTAAGCGGAAAAACGAGCCGAGCGAGAGGTCTATAAATTGGAGTGTGTCACTGTCTAATGGATTGCAAGCATAAAAAAATAATTTCTATGGTACGAATTATGATGTAGCTCACAAAGTTCTTATTCATTGTTTATTTAATTTCAAACAACAAGATTACTTTCTTTTGTTTTCGCAGTAATTTTCATACTGTTATCTTTATTTTATAATGTCATTAAAATATCATTTAGTTTAAAAAGTATTATAAATATTTTTTTAAATTAATAGGATGACAACACTGGGTGTCAAGCAAAACAATATGGCGAACATTCTGTACTATACTATACAGAAGTAGTAAGGTAACCATAATTTGATTGTTTAATGGAAGTGTTTTTTTCTGTTTATCGATAGATTTCTCAAAAATGAAGACTTAAGGCAAAAATGGATCGCTGTCGTTCCAGGAAATATCACCAAATATTAGGCAGTTTGCGGAATACATTTTAAAGCGGAAGATTTTGCTACGGCTTCGTGTGCACTGAATTTTTTTTAAAAAGAAACGCTGTACCATCAATTTTCCCAAAAGAATGCCTTGCTTACGAACTTCCTAAAACTGTTTAGGACCTAAACACATGCACCAGATTATACAAAATAATTTTACTTACCTATATTATAGGTACCCATACTTAATATGACTGGTACTTTTTCGCAGAACAAAAAAAATTGAATTTCTCTACTTTTATAACTACAGCGCGGCAGACTATGGCCTAAACCTTTATCATTCTGAGAAGAGACCCGTGCTCAGTAGTGAGCGGCGATGGGTTATCATGATGATTCATTCTCTCCTATTCTCATATAATCCGTCAAATGTCTTACATTATCAAATCGTGTTGTCACCCTAATAGAAAGGGACACACTCCAATTTAGCGCTATCTCAATAGGCTCGTTTTTGGTGTCTCAGTGCACAATCTTGTTTAGGTAGCATGTCTCTGCCTCTGATTGGACGATGCTCGCTCACTCCACGTAGTACTGGTGATTACAATTACATACTCTTTGATCTGCGTCTGTGATACAGTGATATATACACCATACACAGAGTACTTTGTTGTTAATAAATGTTGTTCATTCGAATTAATTACATAATTCATACGAATTAATTTTTATTATACGTTTACTTTTACGTGATGTTTTTGCCAGAGCTACAAGTTTTCAAAAACTAACATTTAATTAAGACGTTCCGTCTCTCGAATCTCACATTTCTATAAAAAATATGCTAAGTACCTAATTGTAAAATAGTAAAAGTTTATAGTAAATCGGTGAGTGGTAAGCGGGGAAGATGAAGACGAAGCAGCTGGTGTCCGCGGCCGGGCGCTGCGTGGGCGCGGCCAGGCTGGTGGCGCTGCGCAGGTTGGTGGCGCTGCGCAGGTCGGTGCCGGCGGCGCGGGCAAAGTTCCCGAGCCTTGGACTTTGCACCGCCGCCGAATACGACTAGGGCAATTCAATATCACCAATAACCATGTTGATTTAAAAATAGAACCCCACAAATATTCCTACTCACTGAATAGGTACTGATACCTACCTAGTGTTTACTGTTTGAGCAAAACTAGTTAGAATGTTAAACTTGCATGACATTGAATTATTAGGATTTGTTAACATCTTACTACTTAATGTTCAATGAATTAAAATATTCTTCATTCTTGTTACACAAAAAGTTGTTACATTATGTTGTGTAATAAATTCTTTAGTGAAAGTCAAAGTGAAAGTATGATTACCAAATTGAAATAATAGACCTGTAATACTCATTGAAACATACAAGTTACCCTTGTTGATGCGTGGATGATAAAATTAAAGATATTTCTTCTAAAAATGAATTTATTGGCGCGCAGACCGTTTTGGTTTTAACAAAGAGAAGAGAACAAAAAAAATTATAAAAACGTAAAATGACAATCTAGAAATATACAAAATTGAGGGTTGTTAAATAAAATATGTTGTATGAACTGACATTGCAAACAGATAACAAATTTATGATTTTAGATAAGTAAGATTTGAATTTAATACATGAAATATATATTAGTTATGTAGTTAATTAATTTAAATTCAAAATATATACAATACAAAAATACATTAGGATAAACAATTATTTATGGTCTTTGTCAACATTAATAAAACTATTCGCAACAAAGTGCATTTGCTGAGAATAAGCTGTAGGCGCTTCAACATCCTCCCCTCCGTGGAAAGTGCAGCTTTCAACTTTCTGGATCATCACAGGTAAGTAGTGGACAAAGTTTTACGTATGGTCTTCTGAAGGTGCCCTTGGATGTAGTTACTTCCGCGACGCGTGATACTCCATCTGATCCAGGAAATAATCGGGAAACTCTTCCTAGCTTCCAGCATAGTGGAGGTAAGTTGTCCTCTATTAGAAGTACTAGATCTCCTTCTTTTAGTTTTGCTGACTTCGTTCTCCATTTTGATCGCTGCTGAAGTTCTGCGATGTATTCTTTTTGCCATCGCTGCCAAAAGTGCTGGCGAATTTGTTCGAGTCTTTCATAGCGTCGAAGGCGATTTGGATTGTAATCTTGTAGCGGAGGTGATGGCAACGAAGTAAGTGGCCGCCCTATCAGAAAGTGCCCCGGAGTTAAGGAGAGGTAGTCGGTAGGATTGGATGTCAGGGGGCATAAAGGTCTACTATTTAAAATAGCTTCGACTTGAGTGAATAAAGTTCCTAATTCTTCGAAATTTAGATGGGTGTTACCCATGACGCGACGGATGTGGTATTTAGCGGATTTGACGCCAGCCTCAAAAATGCCACCAAAGTGGGGACTATACGTGGGTGAGAATACGAATTTAATTTGTTCTTCAGTTGCAGAGTCAATGATAGTTTGTTTATTGGCCTTTAAAAAGTTGCCTATTTCCTTAGCTGCCGCGACAAAATTTCCCGCGTTATCGCAAAAAATTTCCGCAGGTTTTCCACGTCTAGACGAAAATCGGCGTAGCGCTTGTAAAAAACCTTCTTTGGTTAGGTCACTGACAGCTTCTAAATGTAAACATTTGAATCTTAGACATACAAATAAACACAAATATGCCTTGATGACTCTGGACCCACGACCCTTCTTATTAGAGATATAGAATGGACCAGCAAAGTCTATTCCCACAGTTTTGAATGGAAAGTCAGGTGTAATTCTTTGGATGGGTAAGTTACCCATTATGGGATAGATTGCCTTCCCTTGATGGCGCTTGCATGTGACGCAGTTGTGAAATGTGTTTCTAGCAAGGCGTCTGCCGTTAACTGGCCATAATGATTCACGGATTGATGCAAGCAATAGCTGTGGTCCAGCATGCATATGACGAAGGTGGTATTGTTCGAAAATTAATTTAGTAAGATGATGACTTGAGTGTAGCAAAATAGGATGTTTTTTGTTGAAATCATAGTTAGAATTGTCAATTCTGCCACCAACTCGTATTAGTTTAGCATCCTTATCAAAGAAAGGTGTCAATGATATTATATTAGAATTATTTCTAATTGGCTTTCCACTTGCTAATAATTTAAATTCTTTTGGAAAAGATTGTTCTTGCGCTATGGCACAAAGATTTGAAAATGCATCATTTAATTCTTCTAAGGATAAACTGCCTGTGAGTTTGTTGGTTTTGTGTCGTAGATTATGAATAAACCGTTTGATGTATGCAAACGTTCTTTGTAATTTTGATAATTTTGAGTAACGTTCAAATTCTATAATAGAATCTGGAATGTCTACTACCGCAGCTGAAAGGCTTTTAGTTTCTGGTAGGTTCTTCTCAACGCGTTGTGATGGAAGAACAGGCCATTCTGATTCTGGTTGTTGCAAGAACTCGGGACCATGCCACCACATCTGCCTAGATACTATATCCATAGGAGTAATACCCCTAGAAATATAGTCTGCAGGATTAAGTGCAGTGGGCACGTAGCGCCATGAAGATATATCTGTTGTTTCGGATATCTCCACGACCCTATTCGCCACGAATGTTTTCAATTTTCGACAGTTAGTATTAAGCCATCCAAGAACCACTGTGGAGTCACACCAGTGCACCTGACGCGAAACCGAGCATCGAAGAGATTCGACGACGGTTTTGGATAATTTAGCCGCCAGGAGAGCTCCACAGAGCTCTAAACGAGGTATTGTAGTTGGTTTCATTGGAGATACTTTAGATTTAGAGCATAATAATTTTACGCTGATACCTTCATTGTTGATGGATCGTATGTAAATGCAAGCCCCGTAAGCACTTTGTGAAGCATCGCTGAATGAATGAAGTTCTATTGTTGTAGGATTGTCACAAAGTACGTTTCGGGGAACTTCGAAATTTGCAAGACTTGGCAATGTATTGGAAAATTCATCCCAAGCATGTTGTATGTCTCTGGGTACGGGAGCATCCCAATCAATTTTTTGAAGCCACAAAGACTGCAAGAGCATTTTAGGTAAAATGACACATGGACTTATCAAACCCAATGGATCAAAAATTTTGAATGTAAATGACAAGATTAAACGTTTGGTTACCTTTGATGATTTGTCAGGGATCTGAAATGATATCTGAAGTTTGTCATTCCCCGGAGTCCACCCAAGTCCTAAAGTGGAAGTGGAGGAACTAATGCTTAATTTTTCTTCTGGATTTATGGCATTCAAAATTGATTTAGAATTGGATCGATATTTCCGAAGGTTGAAGCATCCAGACTTAAGAGTATTAGATACCGAATTTTGAATATATATCAGTTCGTCCTCGGTGTTAGCTCCGGTAATGAGATCATCGACATAGAAATCATTTTTAATTATTGTTTCGATTGATTTGTCTTGAACTTGCTAGACCGTACGTTACGGTTTTTAGACGCAATATTTTAATTGGTTCCGATTCATGCTCTCGCCATAAAATTAATTGGAGCTTTTGATTATCATCATGTAATGCAATTTGCCGATACATTTTTTCGATGTCAGCTGTTAGTAAAAATTTATATTGTCTGGCTCGAATTAGAATAGCAAAGAATGAGTCCTGGATATTTGGCCCCACCATCAGAATGTCATTGAGCGCGTAGCCTGAAGGGGTAGGGGCAGATCCGTCATAGACGACTCTAATTTTCGTCGACTCGCTTGTCTCCTTGAATACAGCATGATGACACAAAAAATAGGATAGTTCAGGTGGCTTAGTTATAGGAAGAACTTCTAAATGACCAAGCGCAGCATATTCGCGAATAAATTCGACGTATTGTTCTTTGATGTGCGGATTTCTCCTAAAACGCTTTTCTAAATTTAGAAATCGCTGCTTAGCCATGGCATAGGAATCACCTAAACAATCTGGTGTATCAATGAGTGGAAGTTGAACACAAAACCTTCCACTTGACAATCGAGTGGTATTGGATACAAAATGTTCTTCACAGGCCTTTTCTGTATTAGTAAGGCATGTTTTGTTTGGAATCTCTTCAATGTTCCAGAATTTCGGTAATAGTTCATGTAGACTTTCTGTTTCTTCATTTTGTTTTAGTATTGACTTATTACATTGAATTTTGTTGGACATATTGACATTTGTATAAATTGGACCGGCAATTATCCAGCCAAATTTTGTGTTTCTTAATTTTGGAAAACTTGGACCTAAGGTAAGTGTATCATTACCTAGGACATCCCAGAAGAGGTCTGCACCGATGAGGACATCGATGGACGAAGGAATGTCAAAATTAGGATCTGCAAGTTTCAAATTATTTGGAATTTTAAAACCTTGTAAATTCATAGGAGCAGCAGGAATCGAACCCGTCAACTCTTTGAGTATATAGCAAGTCAAAGCAACGTTATAATCTTGGTGTATTGAACTAATATGTGCAATGCAACTCTCAGTGATGAAATTTGAAGAGTTGTTGCCAATACCTACAACGTTAATTTTATTAATAGGCTGTGACTCGAGACCTAGAATGTCTTTCAAACGATTGGTTAAAAAAGATGATTGACTTCCGCAATCTAGTAAAGCACGGACCTTTAGTGATTTGTTTATTTTAGGATTGGTAACTTCGACTATGGCTGTAGACAATATGACTTGATTTACTGGTTGTCTAGAAAAATTGACTATTGTTTCAGTAGTGTTTGTAGAATCATTGCTATTGAAATTAGACGGTGCTATTTGATCACACAAAAAACTATTATGAAACTTCTTACACTTACGACAAGGACCAAGCCTGCAGTTACGCTGATTGTGGCCTAACCTGAGGCAATTTATGCATAGCTTTAGTCGCTGTACGTCAGCTTTTCTTTCTTCTATACTCTTAGCCTTGAAATTAGCGCAATCATATATTCTATGGTCACCTTTGCATATAACGCAACTTTTAGTATTGTTATTTGGAGTTAGTGAAGTAAAAGATTTTGTTTGATTGCTAGTGATAGAATTCTGACCTGTAGCAGGGCGTGAAGAGGTGAATGATGTCTTAGACCTCTCCAATCTATTGCGATTAAGTGTCTCTAAAATGTCTGCGCGATCTGTTAAAAATTTATTAAATTGTGTAAGTGTGGGTATATCATCCAAAGAATTACGCATCTCTTCCCACTTAGTAAGTGTACGTGGATCTAATTTTGAGCAAATCATATGAATTATCATTAGGTCCCAATGTTCAGTAGCTTGACCCAAACTGGACAATGCACGTAAGTTCTTAGTAACTGTGTCCACCACAAAGCGCAATGAACGATCAGTCTCGCGTGTCATAGTTTCGATTTTAAAAAGAGCATTTAAATGATGATTGATAAGTTGTCGCTTGTTATCGTACCTATCGCACAATAAGCGCCACGCGTCATTATAGTTAGAAGCAGAAACCTCAAGATTTGCGATGACACGAGCGGCGTCACCTTCTAAGTACGATACCAAATAATGAAATTTATGAATAGGCTTGATGCGCTCGTTGTTGTGTATAAGCGATAAAAATGTGTCGCGGAATTCAAGCCACCGAAAATAGGCACCATCGAATTTATTAATTTGCAATTGCGGTAACTTAAACTCAGCTTCATAGTGTTCGCGATGGCACTGAGACAAGGACGAGTTGCTATGATCGTGACTGTCTTTATGACTATTCGATTCGTTAATAATAGTTTGAGCTATAGCCATACATGTCGCACAGTCCTGCTCAATGGCATCTCGTTCGTTGATTTCAAAAGCTATATTTTCTGAATTTAAAACATCGATTGAATCTTGCAACTGCTCGTATTGAACCGAAAGTAAACGAAATTTCTCTAATTTAATAGTTAATTCGGATATTTGAATTGCCGTTAAAACTTCTTTTTTAGAAATATTATCGACATAATTTTTAAATTTTGTGATACGACCCTTAATTGACGTTCTTTTTGTTAATAGGCTCTTTAAATCGCCTTTGTTGTCGTTAACGTTAGTCATTTTGTATAATATTTGTTACTCGAATGATTCCAAAACTAATAACTAAAATAATAAAATTCTCACGCTCCTTGTATAGTCCCCTTGGTGTCACCTGTGAACCGGCAAGCGCAGCTCAGCTCCGTGGAACGCGCTGTGTAGCTCGCGCCCGCCACGCCACGTCGCGTCGTGAGTAGGTATAGGTACCCCGCCAAGCTGAAATCGTCGGCACACTGACCTTGAGTACTTATTATTGAGTGCTCAAATAAGGTTCCGGACGAAATGCCAGTGGACAGTCAGTGTATAGGACAACAAAAAGGCTGTGAAAACAATGGTTCCTCGTTACATTGCCCTCAGCGGAAAACATTTGTTGTTTCAGATGGATTGGGAAAAGACTTTGGTCATTTAATAAGTAATAAATTACATCAAACAGTGATCAACATATGTAACCCAGGGGCACCATATGAATATATAATTGAAAATTTAAAAGGCTGCTGTTTAGATAAATATAGTACAGTTGTCTTGTTGATAGGTGACAGCATGCAAATAACAAAAAAACAAATTTTAAGAAGTTTTGCATACCTATTGGACCTACAAGAAAATACGGGTTGTAAATTCATATTGTGCACTTTTCCTTACTCTTGCACTTTAACCCCAGCACAAAATAGGTATGTCTATAAACTCAACATGCTTATTAATAATTTAAGTTTTGGCCATAGGGATTATATTCACATAATAGACACGAATAATTTTATAAAAAAATTTTCACTGACAAAGGATACAATGTACTTGCCCCTTAGTTATAAGAAACAAATAGCTACCTTGGTAGCTTGTAATATACAAGACACAGCTATTTTTAGCTTGAGTTCTTTTGAAAACGGTACATGTTGTACTAATAATATAGACCTAATTAGTAATACTACTAATTCCAGTTTTTTTACGTTGGATACAAACTATTATAATAGTTTGGATACAAATAGTTGCATGGACACTACTGTAAACAGTAATAAGATTTTAAACTAAGTAGTGCGACAACAGATAAGCTATGTAAAATCAATCTTGTACACCAAAATATTCAGGGCTTATCTGGCAAAGAACATGAGATAGAACTATTTATTAAAAAATTTGATATTGACATCTTATGCCTCACTGAGCATTGGCTCAATAGTTATCAATTAATAGTAAATTTAAAACATTATCAATTGTCAAGTGCGTTCTCTAGAAAGAAAGCTATACGCGGAGGGTCTTTAATATTAACCCGCAACAATATCAATTATAAAGAACGGAAAGACATTGTTAATCTTTCATTGGAACGCACTATTGAGCTGTCCTGTGTTGAGCTGGAGCGCTATATTGTCGTCTGCGTGTACCGACCCCCCTCAGGTGACTTTGTTCTGTTTGAGGACGTTATGGAAGAGGCCTTGAGGCGGATATGTAGGTCATCAAAAAAGATATTAGTTTGTGGAGACTTCAATATTGATATTTTGCTTCACACTTCTTTTACTGACAGATTACTCAATTTATTTAAAAGCTTTAATTTACAGAAAATTTTCAATGAACCAACACGGATAACTGCAAATTCAGCCACTTGTGTAGATAACATTTTCTGTGACTGTAAGATTGTCGCAAAATCGATCATGACGAATCTAAGATCCGATCACTGTGGACAAATGATATCTGTTCCCAGTGATAATCAAGACATAACAAAGTTAATAAAGTATAGGCCAGTAACCACTAAAAAGGTAGAGCAGTTCAAACTAAAGGTTTTAACTGCTTTACCTAAACTTGACTTTACTCAGGGTGGTCCGGATGAACACTATAATGCTTTTTTTGATCTCATAAACTTTCAATTTAATTCTACCTTTAAAATTGTAGAAAAAAAACTGTTTAAAAATCTTAAATTTAGTGACTGGGCTACTGTTGGCATCTATAAAAGTAGAAATAAGTTGTTCGACTTGTATGCAGAAAAACAATATAACTACACTCCCACATTTGTTGAATATGTAAAAAATTATTCAAAATTATTCAAAAAGGTTTGCATACAAGCAAAGTCACTCTGCATAAAGCAAAAAATTATTAATTCTGATAATAAAATTAAAGCAGCTTGGGATATCATCACGGATGAAACTGGGAAACAAAAAGTGCATAACAATAAATTGGAGCTAAAAATTAATAACCGTATTATTGACTCCAGTATTGAAATTGCAAATACATTTGAGAATTTTTTCCAGAACATTCCAGTCATCACTACTAGTTCCCTTAGCTCTTCACCAACAGAAGCCTATGATCTTCTCAGGGCCAATGTCACTGAATGCGGTGTGTTGTTTAGGTTTGAATACGTTACTCCATATGACATTGTTAAAGTGTTCAAATCTTTACAAAGCAAAAAAACCGGAGATCTGTGGGGAATATCAGTAAAAATAATTAACAATATTATTGATATTATTGCGCCATATCTAGCCTTAATTTTTAATGAGTCTGTGGATACAGGCGCTTTTCCAGATCTCATGAAATGTAGTAAATTGATACCTCTTTTTAAATCGGGTAGCAAAAGTGACCCAAACAATTACAGGCCAATTTCAATTTTGCCAACACTGAGCAAGATATTTGAGAAAATCATGCTCAACCAACTGCTTCAGCATTTCAATTTTAATAAGCTACTCCATTCTGAACAGTATGGCTTCACTAAAGGTCGATCAACAACCGACGCGGCCGCAATGCTGTTAAAGCATATATTCAATGCGTGGGAGGGGTCACAGAATGCCATTGGTATTTTCTGTGATTTATCCAAGGCATTTGATTGCGTTGAGCACGAGACTCTTTTAGTTAAATTGAGCCACTATGGAATCAAAGACACTGCGCTTGGTCTCATTGCGTCCTATCTTAGTGATCGTATTCAAACAGTATGTGTGAATGATGTGAAGTCATCCGGATCAGCCTCACTAATGGGTGTTCCTCAAGGCTCTATTCTAGGTCCTTTCATGTTCTTAGTATACATAAACGATTTACCATATGTAGTCCAAAATATTTGCGATATCGTACTATTTGCTGACGATACGTCTTTGATTTTTAAAGTCGATAGAAATAAGGACAATTTTGACGATATAAATGGTGCCATATCTCAGGTAACTCACTGGTTTACTGTAAATAATCTACTTTTAAATGCAAAAAAAACTAAGTGTATTGAATTCGCACTGCCCAATACCAAGAACACAAGTAACATTAATCTAAGGATAAATAATGATATTTTGAAAATAGAAGAGACTACTACATTTTTGGGGATAACCTTAGATGCGAAGCTGCAATGGGGCACCCATATATCAACTCTTGCTGGCAAACTAAGCTCTGCTGCTTACGCGGTTAGAAAGATTCGACAATTAACTGACGTGGAGACCGCAAAGATAGTATATTTTGCTTATTTTCATAGTATTATGTCTTATGGAATCTTAATATGGGGTAGAGCGGCAGATATTGGGAGAATTTTTGTATTACAAAAAAGGGCAATACGCGCAATTTATAACTTAAAACCACGCGATTCACTTCGAGAAAAATTTAAGGAAATAGGTATCCTTACCGTAGCCTCTCAATATATTTACAACAACATAATTTTTGTAAGACAAAATATTCTTAGTTACAAGAAGGTTGGCGATCTACACAACAGGCTGACTAGACACCGTAACAGGCTTGCGACTCCTACGCTCCGTCTCAGGAAGGTCCAAAAGTCATTTGTGGGAATGGGTATAATCTTCTATAACAAAATTCCTCAGTCAATTTTGGACTTGCCTTTACACAGGTTCAAAAAATCTATTAAAAATATGCTCTTGAGAAAAGCATATTATACTATCGAAGATTATGTAAATGATAAAAAAGCGTGGATTTAAACTTCGATTCGCTCCAGCAATGCGCAGGACTTCAATTGCTTTTATACATGGCATAATATTGTATATCAAATCTTTGAAAAGAGCAACCGCCGAGTTTCTTGCTGGTTCTTCTCGGTAGGAAAGGCATTCCGAACCAGTGGTAGATGCTTTTGACGATTCGAAAGAACTTGTAAAAGTCTAATTGAATAAAAACATTTTGAATTTGAATTTGAATTTGAATTTATTTCAGTACAATAAGCAAAGGAGTTTTGATAGGTATTAATCTTGGATAGTTAAAACTGCAATGATAAACTAACAAACAAATTATTGAATATTTTTACTAGTTAGGTAACGATAAATATGTATAGCGAGTTTAATTTTATAATATCTAATTATTTAGAACACTAAATATCTATAAAGAGCCTCCGGCGCGAAAAAAAAATAACGACAATAAAATATGATGCAATAGTTACGATGATGACGTAGGTACTTTGATTTAAAACTGTTTTATTTTACTAATTTAGTTATTATTTCACTCTAATCGCACTGTATTTTAATAGTAGCCTTTTTTGGGTAAGGTCTGACGAAATCACAAACACAATCTTTATGATAAATTATTACACTTTTATTTCATACTTAAATTTATTAACTTTTACATTTGTGTCAAATAAATGTTGTTCCTCTTACGTTAGTATATTTTCGAATGTCGTCGTTTTAAAACCACTCTTACAGGTAACCTCTCCACGTTTATTAGCCACTCCCCTTTTTATCTTATCGTTATCGGCCAATCCAAATTGTACAATGAATAAACTTAGTGACTAATATACAAATCATCAAGCTCGTTTAACAAATCATCTAAGTAATAAAGATGTTTTCATCTTATATATTGATTACAAATATTATCCTTTATTATGCTACAATTCATCAACTAGAAACTATAAGAATTTTATATACAGTACGTTTATCGATCAGATGTTGAACAACTTCAGCCAATCAATGACGCCTTCTAATATGATGTTATGATTTGTTATGATTTGAGTGGCGCCAACTATCTAATCAGTAACTTCTACACGTTTTTAGATAATTAATATGGGCCAAGCTTACAGCTCGGCCATCCTGTTTTAAGCGAGTCTCATCGCTTTTAAAAAAAAAAAATTAAAACTTAAGTAACATGTAAACTTCACAACCAAAATGACAAAGACTTAGTTCAACAAAACAAAAAAAAATTAAGATAGTAATTAATTAAATTAATATTCTTGCTAACCTTAACTAGAAGGAATATACAGTTTTATTGATACATTGGTATTGATTATGATTGCAACTTAATTTTAGAGCACTCGCAGCAACCCTTTCCATCCGATATAATTAGAAAATAGCAGATAAACTCAATTCAATTCCAAACTATTTACCCTCGCAACTTTACCTGCCAGTCTACAGTAGCACTCAAATTTAGCCTTTAATCTAAAATTCATTTTTCTGTTCTCTTCCGCTAATATTAAAATAAAAAGATGCAGACACTCTAAATTTATAAATAATTTTTCAAAAATCATAAAGATATCAAAAATTGCGAGACCAGTAGCAACTAAAGGAGGCCTCCATTTAATCAAAGAAGGTAGGTACATGCATAAAGTCCGAAGTATCAATTATAACTCACAAGCCAATATTTTACAGGAACACTCAATAGAGATTTGGGGATGAGCATGTAAAACTAATTACTAAAAACTACTTTAAAGGGTTTCAAGTACATATCTCAAAATAAATTGTTAAAAGTTCTGTTCCAACTAGACTCTCCTTTCCACTAAAGAATTATATAAGAAAACTGATGAACTATATTATATAAGTCAATTATACAAATTCAAAATATGTCTATTTGTTAGGAAAATACTATTAAAGTCCGTACATACACGCATCACTTTAAAGCTAAATCTCATAAATATGGTACACAAAACGAACATACCTATTATGCTACAATTACATAAAGCTAGGACTAATTATGGTATGTAAACTACCTAGCTCTACTACATAATGTACTTGCCGAAACTCATACTGGAGGAAAAATCTTTTACAAAGTTTAAAGTTTAATCAAATAGTGTCAAACACCATAGATATCTTAGCTAGATGTAGGTATAGTTTGTTAACGAATATAACGTGTTTTGACTTTTTATATTATTGTATAGTCACCATACCTTTAAAGATTATGTTTTCTTCTATATTTATATTTAGAATCGGGAGCGATTCTTAATATGAATATGTGTAAGTGAACTTCTTGTCCTTTTGATAAAATAAACTCTCTAAACTTAAAGTTAATCGCCGCCAGTTCTCGATTTAAATCACAAAACATTTTCATACACTTTCAACGCAATAGTTTTACGCACATATTTTCTTCTTCCCTTCTTATTGGAAAATCGCGGATTCCGAGCCTTGGCGCGTCTCTCTTCTACCGGGATACATATATGATTGTCCTTATTTCCCTCCAGATCCAAATTTTTAATGACCCCTATCCTAGGGTCCTTTCCCTCCAGATCCAAATTTTTAATGACCCTTATCCTAGGGTCCACCTCCTTCCTCCTATAGGACTTTTTGTCCATAGCCCGTAACCTCGGGGCTTTTCCATCCTTTCCTTCCTTGGGACTTTGTGTCCCTGACCCATACCTAGTTTTGGGTCTTCCTTTCCCTCATTTGTTCATTTCCAACATCCTTGGATCCTGCAAACATAAAACACTTTGAGTAGACCGTTCATTTAATTTTGTTTCATAAGCATCCATCATAATACAATCCGACCTAAGAGAAGTAATTTTACTTGGTAACCTAGAAAACCTATTATCATTATTATAATTTAGTTTTCTCCAGTTCCGTACCCCTCGAAGGGTGCCTACGAGACCCTATTTTCTAAACCTCTGCTCTCCGTCCGTCTGTCCGTCTGCACGTGCGTCACGGCCCGAACCGCGAACGGCGTATCGTGAACCGTGATAGATAGAGAGTTGAAAGGAACGTAATTACGGATGTATGAAAATCCTATGCCTGGTTGCTTCCAATTCAAACTTTTTCTTTTAATGCAGATTACGCTTCCCATATTTCTTACAATTACCTATTGTTTTTTTTTTCTAGCAAAATCCACATTCTGAAGTACTAATGGACAATGTTAAACAAACGCCAGGGTACAGTAGTTGCGTCACTTGTGCCTCTTAACCATATAATATCTACATGCAAAAAGAATCTTTGATTTATAATTTCACATGATACTTATATATTTTATTTTAGCCATAATATGCACCATATGGCGTACTTTGTCGTTTCGAGTAACATAAGCAGAACTACCAAATTCGACCCTGGGAACGACACAGTCGCGACTCGCCGCCGAATGATACCTATTAGTTTATCATTAATTCCTTTTCATAGAGAAAAGCGATATCAACATAATAGCAGGAAAAAAAATGAAATAAATATTCCGTTCGATACATCTCTATTCTCTACGACATCAAGATCTCTATCACAAGCTGATCGATCATAAAGATTAGAAGAAAGTAGGTACCTTATACATTATTTTATATGTTAATCGTAATTTGTATTTGTATTTGTATTTATTTATTCTTCGTTTCAGACTTATAAAAGCACTTACGAAAGTCACAATACACTGAAAAAATAAGTCTACCAAATATGTAGGATCTAAATAATATCAAAATAACAATAGTAACAATAGTAAACCAAATTTCTAATATTACGGGTACACAAGTAGGTACATAATTTTTAGCTTAGCTCGTTGAATAGCTTGTGCAGGGCTACATTTTCCATGCGTTTTTATCATCTATATAATCATTAATCTTATAATAACTTTTTTTAATTAAAATTTCTTTTATTTTACTTTTGAATTGCCTGTCAGAAAGATCGGTTATATCCTTTGGAATCATGTTGTAGAAGCGTATCGAACTGCCCATAAATGATTTAGTCGTTTTAGATAACCTGTATTTGTGTCCACTTAACTTATGTTTATTTCGTGTATTATAGTGATGAGAGTCAGAGTTCTTCTTATACGATGGTAGATGTTTCCTAATGTACATAATGTTCTCAAATATATAAAGTGAAGGCATGGTCAGAATGCCGATATCTTTAAACAAATGTCTTAGAGAATCTCTGGGCTTCATCTTATAAATGGCGCGAATAGCTCTTTTTTGGAGTATAAAAATTGTTTTCCAATCCGCAGCAGAACCCCACAACAGAATGACCCGCATCTGTTCGATTTCCCTTTATTCGTTTCGTAAAAGATTCATCCTCGTACGTCCATCATCATCATCATCGTCATCTACATCGTCATCATCATAAGGTCACTGTTGAACATAAACCTTCCCTAGTAAGCACCACACGTACTGTCCTCAGCCTTCCTCATTCAACCCCTGGTTCCTATTGATACAAACCACTAAACCCCCCCCATCAAATGTGTACCTATCTACATCCATCCATCATACCCAAATGCCGTGCTGGTTGATGTGATGAGCGACAAAGTGTTAACCTCTTCAATACGTCATGGAACTGTAGGAATAGCCATGGAAGACCTCCAAACCGAACGTTGATATTTTGTGTAAGTGGTCCCACGAGTCAAAAAAAAATATTCTTGTCCATAAAGGAACAAGCCACGATATAGATTCTTCTATCGGAACTTAAATATTCCAATCACTGCATGCATTCCAACTAATCAGTTTGCTACTGTATATTTGAAGTTGATAATAAATAAAAATGTTAGCTTAATTAAATTCCTATGATAATTCGATTTTTGGTGCATCAACCAGCTTCACCTATTATGTAAAATTAAATGTATATATATTTTTTTTTTAATTACCGGCTGTACATTTTAAACTAACCTAAGCAAAATATACTTTCTTACTAATAACTTAATCTTAAAAAATTTTCAAGAGGATCCTTCCGCCTCAAATTAACTCAATGATAAAAATGAACAGGAAACTTTAAATGTTGTAAAATCCAGCCAATGCTTCGTACCTTGCTTTATTAATCCAATAGGTACTTCTTTGGATTTTGTCAAAACAAAATACTTTTACTTGTTGAGTGTATAATAAATAAATAATGTAATAAATCAATTAACTGTTAAAGCTAATAACTTTTACAGAAAGCGAACCTCATGATATCTCTTATGAGTTTTAAGCGTAAAATTACCACGCCGAAAACAAAACATGAGCTGACAGTATTCTTATTTGATATACGTAATCCAGTAATACTATATCTATCTACATAATTCGTAAATATGTATGTATAGTTTGTAAGTTACTATTTCACTTTATGCTGTTTCAATGCTTCATTTTTTTAGTTTAGCCTCATTCTATTTTTAAACTTACTATTTCGCTATAATATTTACAAGTAACCTCATCGAAGACTACACGGTCTTCTGATAACCCAACAAGCATTTATCCAACAGCTATCGCTTTCACCCGAACGGAGGTTCCCTGAAATATACTGAGATAACAATACCTAGTTGACACATGGATGTACAAGAGCGGCAACAAGCTATGACCCCCTCTAGTCATAACTATCTTTATGATTGTAACATTTCAAACAGTGAAAGTATGTATAAACGATTTCGTCCATAGGACATGCGCTCTAAAGAATGTTAATATAATTATCAGCAACTAAAAGCTTGAAGAAACTAATAGGTACAACTTGTCTTTGAAGTATGAAAATATGCACATTTATCAAGTATACCAGTTCATCAAACATTAAAGTACGCATTTATAAAATGATAACTCATTTATTAATCAAGATAACTACCTGTTTATCAAACCTACCCTACCAAATATAAATAACTACTCACCAAATGTAATACTTTATAACTTAAGTAAAAATATGAAACAAATGTGCATCAACCACATACATACACTCTTCAAATTCATCCATTTATCAAAATGTTATATAATATAACCATTCACCAAATCCATTATATACTTAGTTCATTAAATAGTTTAGTCAAACTTTACTCCACTTGCCACGATTGCAAATTTTCAAACCAACCAGTTTAAACCACTGTGCCTCCAAAATAATCAGCCGCAAACATTGCAGCTCATCTCACTTGATAATGCATCCCTCCCTCAGAAAAACAGGCATTAGGAATGTCTTTCCAAGACGCGCGAGAGACAGCCACCGTGGCTTTTCGCGAGATTTAATCCAAATTGAACTAATGCCTAAATAAACAATTTAATTAGAGGGCGATTGCTTTTGCAACCTCTAACCGTCCAATCAAACACCGAAAGTATTCAATAATCCGAGACGTAAATAAAAACCCGTCAGAACACCGTATTTATAAAAAAAAAGACAAGAAAAAGATTCCTCCTCGCAATAGATCGCGTGACATCTAACAAGTGAATTATCGACTTTATTACACAACTTATCCTCAACATGTTTTACATCATTTCCTACAATTGAAATCTTTCTATTTTAAATACCCTAACTACAACTTCATAATCCAACCAAAAATCACACTAGATTTATCCCTCGGTCCCACATCTTTAATGCTTTTTTTTTTCTGTTTGGGTAACTAAAACAAAAAAATATATATACTCATGTTATAAAACGTTGTCAAAGCTTTCCTGAACGCGCTAAATAAGCAAAAACATAAAATCAGGCGAAATGCCAGACCAGCCGAAAAACCTTCAATGCTTAATCAGCCTAAAAAAAAAAAAAAATTATGATCAATATTCATATTATTATCATGAGATACTAACGGCGCTCCTAAGCGAAATTTATAAGGCACCGCATTTCGATTTTATCAAACAGACTGATCAATTTCGAGAGCACAACAAACGTGGTTTCCTGAGAGTTTTGTTAACTAAATGCATATCGAAACTGAACTATCGCGAAGCGAGTCAAGCGAGCGTGAATTTTTTTTTTAAAATATATTTCTGGGATAATGTCATGCCACAAACGCGAGCGTAGTGCAAAGATATTTGCCTAAAATTTCTTTCGTACAACAAAGAAAATAGTATTTTGGTAGTAGGTACTTATTATCGCGCCCTGCCCTAAGGGCAGTACTGTAGGTATATTACCATTAAAAAAAAAACTTACTCTAATTTTAATAGAACATTTGCCAGGAATTTAACCCGCCAAGCGATGTTAATCCAATAAAAACAAAATCATATTGCATTTAAATGCGGCAGTACACAGTTAATTGCGTGAATACAGGTAAAAAAAAACCCCGCTGCTCATATACTATACCTACCTACTACTCGTAGTACTCAAATTATTGTGCCAGTATTAAAAGTAAATTAGCTGTTATCTAGCGTGGTAGACTACGGCCTAAACCCTTCTCATTCTGTGAGGAGACACTTGTTGCTCAGTAGTGGGCCGGCCATGGGTTGTTCATGGTGAGCTGTTGTCAACAAAGTTATGTTTGAAACTCAAACATTACGCGTTTCAAGTGGTAAAAATAAATAAATGAAAACATTTCTCCTCACTTTTGTAAAAAAAAACACTTATTTATGCACCCCGTATTTAAAACTATCTGACTACCTACCTACCATAATTTTAAATTTAGTTAAAGAATAACCAGATAAGATAAACCTACTTTTACACCCATTTTAGGATTTATATTTCTCAAAATGCTCAATTTATTAACCCTGGGTCACTATTACTTTATTACAACGGATCACCTTCATTTTTATCAATTAACATTTTATATCCCCAATCATTTAGTAACCATTACAAGTAGAGACGGATTATTTCACTGGCAGGCGTAAAACGAAAAGCTATTTCATGTAACTTTTTCTACCTTATCCCAAAGCGGTTTACAAAAAATAATAATTTCACAAAACAACATTCAAGATGCCCAATGAGTGCTGTGTGATAATATCGCGTCACTGTGTGCTAGAAAAAGGAAAACATCTATCTATACAATGAATGCAGCAAACGATTGAACCTAAATCCAGAAATTCACCTTCCGTAAAACAAAACCACTATGTGAAAATAAATCCCTATCGTAACTCTTAACCAAACTAATTCGGCACACGATTACAAGTGTGAAGATTGAAATACCACGTTCCGTGAGATATTCACCTGTGAAATCATTTAATGAGAAATAAAACCCCGGCAGGACATAGTAGATACATCCTGAAAACTATTTAAAAGTAACAATAACGCCCATCATTAAGTAAACCACACTTTTTATATTGTTTAACACAATGTTCACTATCTATTCCATTGTACCCACGATACAGGATAACCTAGTGCGGGTACCACCAGACACAGGAAAATTGTACAAGACTGTATTTTGTAAATAAACATTTTTCATTTTTCATTGTAAAATAAGCCTTCTAAATACCTCAACGTTATTTAAACCACAATTTGAAGGTCGATCGCATTTGTATAACCAATATACAAGATGAATTATAAAAATGTGGGTAATTCTAGGTATCATAACGTTATATAATTTCCATTCCAACTCGGAGCAAAGCTTTTTAACAAAATGATAACTAAATGTAGAACAAACAAAACGAAAACCCACACAAATAAAAAAAAAAAAAAAAAATTACCATTAATAGGTATCAATAAAAATAAAATCATGGAAAGATCCTACCCGTTTATCCAGAAATCCTTTGATGCCATGACTAGGTACTTTGATATATTGAGGCCCAAATATTGGCCTTGTGCTCCAAAATGTCTGTGGTCTACTAGACCTCCACTTCTTTCTCGTTCCTCTGTATATTTCCACTTGTTTCTCTGAGTCGTGAGCGTGACAAGAAAATATTATATTTTCTTGATGTCCCTCTTCTGACCTTTTGGGTAAGGTCTGACGAAATCACAAACACAATCTTTATGATAAATTATTACACTTTTATTTCATACTTAAATTTATTAACTTTTACATTTGTGTCAAATAAATGTTGTTCCTCTTACGTTAGTATATTTTCGAATGTCGTCGTTTTAAAACCACTCTTACAGGTAACCTCTCCACGTTTATTAGCCACTCCCCTTTTTATCTTATCGTTATCGGCCAATCCAAATTGTACAATGAATAAACTTAGTGACTAATATACAAATCATCAAGCTCGTTTAACAAATCATCTAAGTAATAAAGATGTTTTCATCTTATATATTGATTACAAATATTATCCTTTATTATGCTACAATTCATCAACTAGAAACTATAAGAATTTTATATACAGTACGTTTATCGATCAGATGTTGAACAACTTCAGCCAATCAATGACGCCTTCTAATATGATGTTATGATTTGTTATGATTTGAGTGGCGCCAACTATCTAATCAGTAACTTCTACACGTTTTTAGATAATTAATATGGGCCAAGCTTACACCTTTAAGTAAGAAAGGATTTGAATGATATTTTATAGGAATGAGTATCTAGGAATGAGATATTGATGAGACAAAAGGGGTTATGTGTAGGAAAAGTAGGGCACTTATCTGAATAGGCCGGCACGGATGCGAATGCTGATCGGTGCTGACTTCAGCGCAGATGTCCTCCAATTCCAGAAATACGATCACCTTCCCGGCTTGAGCTGCTCTGACCAGACGATTGTAATGCGTTGCTGGATCGTCGAGTAACCGCCAAGTTGCAATTGCGTATATCTTGATTATTGTAGGTTGTCTCCTTTTGTTTGTAGTTTACAGGTTCGTATTGTTACATTACGGTCGCCAATTGTTGATGCGTGGATGATAAAATTAAAGATATTTCTTCTAAAAATGAATTTATTGGCGCGCAGACCGTTTTGGTTTTAACAAAGAGAAGAGAACAAAAAAAATTATAAAAACGTAAAATGACAATCTAGAAATATACAAAATTGAGGGTTGTTAAATAAAATATGTTGTATGAACTGACATTGCAAACAGATAACAAATTTATGATTTTAGATAAGTAAGATTTGAATTTAATACATGAAATATATATTAGTTATGTAGTTAATTAATTTAAATTCAAAATATATACAATACAAAAATACATTAGGATAAACAATTATTTATGGTCTTTGTCAACATTAATAAAACTATTCGCAACAAAGTGCATTTGCTGAGAATAAGCTGTAGGCGCTTCAACAACCCTTGCTGCAGTACCTACCTACTTACCAAAATAAAATGAGAGAAACAATTGTAAAAATCTTTATTCAAATTTCTCATAATGACATATTCATTCTAAATAAATGTAATATACAATTCATTCATTATAAATATTCATTGTGGTTGTAGATCTCCATCAAATGCGGAGCTTGTTTGAGTTGGAGCAGGTGCACTGTTTCCTGACTTCCGCCCCCTGTACCTATTGTAAATTGTGGTGTGCATGGATAATTTTTCTGCCTAAATCTTCTATTCATTTGTTTTTTGTTTCCTTGCAAATGAGAGAAAAATATTATACAAGTCTCGGCCGAAAAAGACTGATTTAGTTCAAAAGGACTGGGCTGGTGCCTCGTCCTGTTAAAATCACTCAGAAAGTACTTCGCCTCATCCTAAAAAGGCCTAAAAATTCTGGCTTAAGAAGAACCCATGTTTGAAAATCCAATTTTACAAGTAGCATTTGCAAAACCAATAAATGGCTGGGATGTTCGAACAGAGGTTTTTGATGGCCAATTCAAGGAATCTTCAAGCATAATTTGTGCCGGAATAATTTCTGTACCTACATTCAATAATAGGTATATTATGAACATTTGTATGAGGTAGAGCTATACCTATTTATAAACTAGATAATGCTCACCGCTTCACCCGTGTGGATTTAGGTTTTTAAAAATCCTGTGGAAACTTTTGATTTTCCAAGACAACCTGTAGGATATCGTAGTAGCCCATCTGCGGGATGGAAGGTAATCTCTGTAACCATAAAAAATATTAAAGCAGATGATGATTCTTTAAAACTTCAGTGGGATCACCACAATTTAGAAATGCAATTCCTTACAGCATCAGGGTTGAGGAGTTGGGTCCTCGAGTTCAACCATAAAGTCTTTACTTGGTAGGTACCTCCAATATCAAATTTATAACGGACAGTTTCTAAATGCCAGTTTTGATCAGATCCTCTGCAGCATTAGGATTGAGGAGTTGAATGACACATGAAATGACAGCTCGAAGTTCTCTCGCAGCACTGCAGGCTCATCTAAACCATGACTCATGCGACTGGGGCGAACTATCCATATCGTCAGAATCATGATATTCATTGTGGTACAAGTTCATAAGTAGTAAAGCAGCTGTGGTGTTGCAGCCGCGGCCTGGCGACGGCGAGGGCGGAGGAGGCGCCGCGCGGCGCGCGCCAGAGCGCGTCCTTCACGCTCAACCTGTTCCGCGGGCAGTTCGAGCCCGCGCAGGTGTTCCCCTTCCCCGAGGCGCTGGGCGACGAGCAACGCCAGACGCTGACGGAGCTGCTGCCGCCCGTCGAGAAGTTCTTCCAGGAGGTCAACGATCCCGCCGCCAACGACGCGGCGGCGCAGATCGAGGAGCGCACGCTGGCCGGCCTGTGGGAGCTGGGCGCCTTCGGCCTGCAGGTGCCGTGCGAGCTGGGCGGCCTGGGGCTCAGCAACACGCAGTACGCGCGCCTCGTGGAGGTGGTGGGCGCGCACGACCTCGGCGTGGGCATCACATTGGGCGCGCACCAGTCTATCGGCTTCAAGGGCGTGCTGCTGTTCGGCGACGAGCGCCAGCGCGCCAAGTACCTGCCGCGCGTCACCGGCGGCGAGTACGCCGCCTTCTGCCTCACCGAGCCCGCGTCCGGCTCGGACGCCGGCTCCATCAAGTGAGTGTCTGTCGCTCGCTCCGACCACCCCCACCCCCCAGCACTCACGCCGCTCTCTGCCGCAGGTCGCGCGCCGTGCTGGCGCCGGACGGCAAGCACTGGGTGCTGAACGGCTCCAAGATCTGGATCAGCAACGGCGGCATCGCGGAGATCATGACGGTGTTCGCGCAGACGCCGGTGGAGCGCGACGGCAAGACGGTGGACAAGGTGACGGCGTTCATCGTGGAGCGCGCCTTCGGCGGCGTGTCGTCCGGCCCGCCCGAGAACAAGATGGGCATCCGCTGCTCCAACACCACCGAGGTGTACTACGAGGACGTCAAGGTGCCCGTCGAGAACGTGCTGGGCGGCGTCGGCAACGGCTTCAAGGTGACGCACACTCGTTCATAATGCATAGGCTTTCCTACCTCAATCACATCCTCACAGCTGCAATCGTATGTGACTTGCAGGTGGCCATGAACATCCTCAACAACGGGCGCTTCGGCATGGCGGCGGCGCTGGCGGGCACGCAGCGCGCGGCGCTGCGCCAGGCGGCCGAGCACGCCGCCACGCGCGTGCAGTTCGGCAAGCGCCTGGCCGAGTTCGGCTCGGTGCAGGAGAAGCTGGCGCGCATGGCCATGCTGCAGTACGTGACCGAGTCGCTGGCCTACATGGTGAGCGGCAACATGGACACGGGCTGCCAGGACTACCACCTGGAGGCCGCCATCTCCAAGGTGTTCGCGTCCGACTCGGCGTGGCGCGTCGTGGACGAGGCCATCCAGATCCTGGGCGGCATGGGCTTCATGAAGGCCACGGGGCTGGAGCGCGTGCTGCGCGACCTGCGCATCTTCCGCATCTTCGAGGGCACCAACGACATCCTGCGCCTGTTCGTGGCGCTCACCGGCATCCAGTTCGCGGGCTCGCAGCTGCAGGAGCTGCAGCGCGCCTTCAAGCGGCCCACGGCGCACCTCGGCCTCATCTTCAGCGAGGCGGGGCGCCGCGCCACGCGCGCCGTGGGGCTGGCGCGCGGCGCCGACGTAGACGCGCTGGTGAGCGCCGAGCTGCGCAGCGCGGCGCGCGAGCTGGCGCGCCAGGTGCTGCAGTTCGGCGCGTGCGTGGAGGCTGCGCTGCGCAAGCACGGGCGCGGCGTGGTGGACGAGCAGCTGCTGCTGCAGCACCTGGCGGCCGGCGCCGTGGACGCGTACACGGCGGCGGCCGTGCTGTCCCGCGCGTCGCGCGCGCGCCGCCTGGGCCTGCCCGCCGCCGAGCACGAGGCGCGCATGGCGGAGGCGTGGACGGAGGAGGCCACGGAGCGGCTGGGCGCGCTGGCGGCGGCGCTGGGCCCGCGCGCCGTGCGCCACGGCGAGCGGCTCACGGCGCTGGGCCGCGACGTGGCGGCGGCGGCCGGCCAGATCTCGCGCTCGCCGCTCAACCTGTGACGCGCCCCCCGCCCTGTAGATAAACGCAATATTGTATAGGTAGCTTTAAACTATTTCACTGATCAATAAATAAATATATATTTTTCCACTACAACCCTTGGTTTAATTGATTTCCGATACCTCCTGATGTAACTAAGAAGTTCTCTATTGGGCGCGTTTTTTGGATTCCGTACCCACGTTTAGGTACCGGTAAGGACAGAACCATATAATAGGTTTGTATGACACGTTAATAGCCTTTGATATTTAGTCTAAAATTAATCTTTTAAGGCTGATGATTTGTGTCAGCCCTAGCACAGCTTAGTCTATTTGGGCTGCAAATTACTAACACCAGTCTCAGTTTTTGTCTAGTCCTTAGGTCTACAAAGTTTGGTGTAAAATGTTCACTTTTCATTTAGTCTGTAATTAAATGAATGTCACTCTACTGTCCGTCTGTCTGTCCGTCTGTTCGCGTGTGACAGGTCTCTAACGCGTTAGGAATATGCGGTATATTATGTACTATACTGTATTTAAACAACAAAATTGAAAACGATAACAAGCCGACTGTAGGTAGTACAGTAGCACTGTCAATGTCTTCCTCAGATTTAAGCGCTATTTGTAGTTGAAGCTCGACGAAATGCTGTCTGTGTTCTTATGATAATTAGTTAGGAGCACTCGTGGTCCATCGCTGTGCTGCAGTGTTACTGCCGCCTGTTGCAGAGATTCAGGAATCTAAATCGGAATCAGGCCTATCGTGCGAATCATACCTACTACCAGCTTAAACGAATACGGAAATAAAACACATTCCAGTATCAAACATTTTTATTGAACAAGATAATAATCACTAAGTAGGTACGTCGGCAACACGTCACACGTCGATCTGCAGCGAGGCGTCCCAGGCGGGCGCGTTGACCAGCTTGAGCGTGGCGCGCAGCGCGCCGCCCGGGCCCAGCGCCAGCGTCAGCGGCTGCGGCGTGCCGCGCGGCCGCGCGTACAGCGCGTGCAGCGTCTGCTCCCAGCGCACCGGCGCCGCCGTGAGCCGCGCCAGCCGCCGCCGCGCGCCCTCCGCGCCGCGCACGGCGCGCGCGTCCACGCACGACACAACGGGCACGCGCGGCGCGGCCACGGGCAGCGCGCGCAGCGCCTCGCGCACCGCCGCCTCCGCGCGCGCCATCAGCGCGCAGTGGAACGCGCCCGCCACGCGCACGCGCGCGCTGCGCCGCACGCCCCACGCGCGCCCCTCCGTCTCCACCGCGCGCAGCGCCTGCCGCAGACACCGAAGCGTCACAAGAAATGCCGCCTCCGACCCTACCGCTTGTAAAAATCTATAATTATCGATAAAGACCCCATACAATTATTTTTTGGAATTTTTGTCTGTCTGTCTGTATGTGCATCACAAGAAAGCTACTGAACGGATTTAAAAGGAATTTGGTACAGTGGTAGCTGATGCTGAAAATTATTAAATTACTAGACGAAACACAAGGGTCAATTGTGACACATGACAATATGTCACAATAGTCAAACCTAACAATCAATTGTCAAAATCCATCAAGAACAGAACTTGAACAGAATTGAAATCCTCACCTTTTGGCCAAGAACAAAATTCCTTCGGAACCTTCAAAAAATGCGCATCTCTTCTAAATCTACGATAAATCAATTCCAAAAATCAAGAAAATCAGTAAGAAACAGTGAGTGTTTGAACAAATTTTCCAACAAATTTAACCAGCTGATACTCCGGGTAAATATATTATAAATAGGGTAGTTTTGTCCTGAAAACAATTAGGGATTCTTTAGGATATGGGATCTAATTTTTTATCGATTTTAGTCCAAAACTCTATCTTTGAACCAATTTTCACATTTTTTTTTCTTTACAAAGGTTGTACTGTTAGGATGGTACTATGTAAGTTTGACGAAGATCTGAGGAACAGTTCCGGAAATAGAGGATGGAACTCCTCAACGGGTAACAGCAAAACTTAGTTTCTGTAGAGGCTACTCACGCGCTCGTCGCCCGCCAGCACCTTGCAGCCGGGGAACAGGTAGTTGGCCACCTCGCACACGGGCTCGGGCAGGTCGGGCGCGCGCGCGCGCTCCCGCGCCGCCGCCAGCAGCGCGCCCAGGCGCGCGTCGGGCGCCAGCCACACCGTCAGCATGCCGCCCGCGCGCTCCGCCGCCGCCGCGCGCATGGCCGCCTCGCGCAGCTGCGCCAGGCGCAGCGCCGCGTCCAGCGACAGCGCGCCCGCGAACACCAGCGCGCCCAGCTCGCCCAGCGAGAAGCCGGCCGCCGCGCGCACGCGCTCCACGGCGCCCGGCCGCTCCTCGCGCGCGCGCTCCAGCGCCGCCAGCGACGTGCTCAGCACGCACACCTGCACGCGCCGCTCCAGCTCCGCCGCCGGGCCCGCCGTGCACACGCGCCACACGTCCCACCTGCGCACACACGCACACACACTGTGTCACTGTTTCTTTTTACCTGACTGCACCAGGAGGGTAATGTTTTTCTTTTAAGAATATCAATTATATTGAAAAATGAAAAATATCTTTATTTACATTAAATATTTTATATTATAATAAATATTTTTTGGAGGATTGCCGGTTTTTATCTATTTTATTTTAAAATTGCGTTTGTCAAAATTGAACTTTGATGAGCTCAATTTTGAGCTAATCAAAGTTCAATTTTGGCTCTTTGCAAGTCTTCGTCTTGGTTTTTTTTTCCAAAAAAACAACCGGCCAAGTGCGAGTAAGACTCGCGCAGCGAGGGTTCCGTACTCGAGTAATTTTTTTTGACATTTTGCACAATAAATCTAAAATTTATGTATAAAAATAAATAAAAATCTGTTTTAGAATATGCAGGTAAAACCATGATTTCATATAGTACCCCACATGGTATAGTTAATTTATTTTGAAAATTGAAACACATTTTAATTATTTTTAATGACATAACCATAAATTCATGGTTTTCGGATTTATTCCTTTACTTGTGCTATAAGACCTACATACCTGCCGAATTTCATAATTCTAGGTCAACAGGAAGTACCCTATAGGTTTTCTTGACAGACACGACGGACAGATGGACAGATGGAGGGAGAAACGGACGGACGGACGGACGGATGGACAGACAGACAAACAAACAACTAGCTGATCCTATAAGGGTTCCATTTTTCCTGTTGAGGCACGGAACCCTAAAACCCAGAATCAGGGCTCGACCTGTCCACAGGCTTCATGAAATGGCAATTCTAGGTTTTTTTGATAATGTCAAGATTGCATACATGCTAAAAAAATTAAGAAAGAAAAATTTTAATTTGCCTTTTTCCTGCACTTTTTGATATGTTAAATTAAAGAAAAACTTTTAAACTTGTTTCACTTGTGTTATCACGCACACGTCCACGCTCGCACTGCATAGCTGGTTTCACATGCCATAATATGTTGGATGCAATTACAGTCACATCAATGTTATGAATAGGCAAAACAGACAATCTTCCCAAGTCCTCAAGAACAGCTCTGCTTTTGATGTTTTCTTTAAAATATTATTTCAAATGAAACCTTTACAAGTAGGGGTCATAATAATTCATCATCATCATCATCATCATCAGCCTCTGGATGTCCACTGTTGGACATAGGTCTTCCCTAAAGAGCGCCACCACACCCGGTCCTCAGCCTTCCTCATCCAGCCACTTCCCGCCAGCCGCTTTGTATCGTCAGGTCATCGTCATCGTCATTTTCAGGATAAGATGTCGTTGGCAGATTTATTAAACGCATTGAGTATCAATTGTCTAGCTTTTATAGTTTCAGATTTATTAACAGTTAAAACTTCTAGTCTGTAATTCTAGGGTACTTCCCGAAGTCCTAGAAGAAGACTGAAACTTGGTATGTAGACTAGAAATTGCATACAAACAACAGGAAAATTAAGAAATTGGAATTTCCCTCCCTCTACGCCTCTTATGAGAAAAGCAAATCTGTAAATTCTGTTGCTAGAATGCTGATATTTTCAGGATAAGATGTCCTTGGCAGATTTATTAAACGCATTGAGTATCAATTATCTAGCTTATATAGTTTCCGATTTATTGACAGTCAAAACTTCTAGTCTGTAATTCTAGGGTACTTCCCGAAGTCCTAGAAGACTCAAATTTGGCATTAAGTAGGAATTTCAAGAATTATGAACAACAGATAAATTAAAAAATCGGGTCCCCCTTCATCCCCTCGTATATGAGATGCATATCTGTAAAATCTGTTGCTCGAATACTAAAGTTTTCAGGATAAGATGTCCGTGGCAGATTTATCAAACGTACCAAGTATCTGTGTTTCCTGAAGTCCTAAAAGACTGACATTTGGTATATCTGCTTCAAAATTGAGTTGCAAGATTCCACCCGAACAAACATACTTACATACGAGTACATTGCAAGTTGAATAAAAGCTTTAAAAAAAAGAGGTAACGATAAAGAGTGGACCATGAAAATGATGAACCTACAAAAAAAAATCTAAGGCACCTGTCAAAAAGAAATGAAATCCCACCAAAAACATTTCATGTAAAATGTTGCCAAGACTCACAAGTTCATAATGCTTTCACTGTTAAAAAGTTATGAGATCTCTAGTAGGGCCAAGCCCCTAGCTGAGCCTAGATTTGCGCTGCCCATGGGACCTATCCCAAGTCCAAAGTATATATAGCTCTTAAGTGCTCTTGAGTATATCACATTTATAACAATAAATAACAAATAACTCTACTTACAAGCTCCGACTCTACAAATTCTACATCTTGGTTAAAAAAGTACGGCTTGGCTTCAAATTCAAAATATTTTTATTCAATTAGACTTTTACAAGTTCTTTTGAATTCGTCTTTCCTACGGAGAAGAACCAGCAAGAAACTCGGCGGTTGCTCTTTTCAAAGATTTGATTTACAATATTATGCCATGTATAAAAGCAATTGAAGTCCTGCGCATTGCTGGAGCGAATTGCAGGTCAGATCCACGCTTTTTTATTATTTACATAATCTTCGATAGTATAATATGCTTTTCTCAGGAGCATATTTTCAATAGATTTTTTGAACCTGTTTAAAGGCAAGTCCAAAATTGGCTGAGGAATTTTGTTATAAAAGATAATACCCATTCCCACAAATGACTTTTGGACCTTCCTGAGGCGGAGCGTAGGAGTCGCAAGCTTGTTACGGTGTCTAGTCAGCCTGTTGTGTAGATCGCCAACTCTCTTGTAACTAAGAATATTTTGTCTTACAAAAATTATGTTGTTGTAAATATATTGAGAGGCTATGGTAAGGATACCTATTTCCTTAAATTTTTCTCGAAGTGAATCGCGTGGTTTTAAGTTATAAATTGCGCGTATTGCCCTTTTTTGTAATACAAAAATTCTCCCAATATCTGCTGCTCTACCCCATATTAAGATTCCATAAGACATAATAATAATAATACTATGAAAATAAGCAAAATATACTATCTTTGCGGTCTCCACGTCAGTTAATTGTCAAATCTTTCTAACTGCGTAAGCAGCAGAGCTTAGTTTGCCTTGAGGAACAACCATTAGTGTGGCTGATCCGGATGACTTCACATCATTCACACATATATCAATATCAGGAGAAACTGACTAGTGGCCGATATACCATGGTCAGACAGCCTAACATACCCGACGATGCTGGAGGCGAGGTCGTAGAGGTCGCGCGCCTTGGGCGTGTGCTCCAGGCGGCGGCCCATGCCCACGAACTGCGCGCCCTGGCCCGGGAACAGCAGCACGGCAGCGTCCTGCGGCGCGGCGGCGGGCGGCGCGGCGTCGAGCGGCGCGGCGCGGTCGGCGTACGGCGTCGTGGCCCAGCGCAGCTCGCCCGCGCCCGCCGCCTCGCCGCGCGCGCCCGCGTCGCGCAGCAGGCGCCGCAGCGGGCTTTCCGAGCTGAGCGCGCGCCGCGCCGCCGCGCGTCCGCGCACGCAGGCCCGACACCCCAGCGACTGCATGCTGCTTTCTTGCCCGAATTTCCGTATGCTATGCAATATATACTGAATTTTTCGTAACTCAATTCACTTTACTACATGATACCGACTTTATTTTTGTTTACTCTTGATTCTGTAGTCTTTATCGGCATGAGCTTATTCTCAATTTTATAGTAAGTAAACAAAAGTTAAAACAAGATTCACCACAATTTTCAAAATCGACAAAAAAAGGGGGAAAATGTGTGAAAATTCGTAAATTGGTAGGTACTGCGCTGAAAACCACAGCTGAAAACTCAAAACACGCTGAAATTGAACTTTTTCTTCTTTTTTTTCTCTTTAAATCTGGCTTTACTCTGATTAGCCAATGTCAAGTTTGTGATATATTCAAGTTATCGAATTTATACAAGTATGGACTCCGTCGGCGCCGGCGCCCGCCGACATACGCGCGGCGCCCCTTTAGAGCGCTTCCCAGTCAGTTCCACCACCAAAAAATACCAACTAACACAAATACCAGCCACTCTTAACCAAAAAAAACACTCCAAACAAGCACAGCACGCGCGCCAGCAAAATACATCCTACTCTATGCCAGCAAACGCCATCGCAGACGAAGTCCTCAAAGACCTGTCTTTGTCTGTGTTTTCTTTTTTAGTCCCAGACACCACAGCCACAGATGCTGTGCCAGAGACCAAATGACCATTAGACAACTAGAAATGTGGACTTCGTCTGTGTTGGTGTTAGCTGGCGAGCGTGTTTTGCCTTTTTGGAGTGTTTTTTAGGGTTCCGTAGCCGAATGGCAAAAAACGGAACCCTTATAGATTCGTCAAGTCTGTCTGCCTGTCTGTCCATCCGTATGTCACAGCCACTTTTCTCCGAAACTATAAGAACTATACTGTTGAAACTTGGCAAGTAGATGTATTCATTGAACCGCATTAAGATTCTCACACAAAAATAGAAAAAAAAAACAATAAATTTTGGGGGTCCCCATACTCAGAACTGAAACTCAAAATATTTTTTTTCATCAAACCCATACGCGTGGGGTATCTATGGGTAGGTCTTCAAAAATGATACTGAGGATTCTAACATCATTATTTTCTAAACTGAATAGTTTGCGCGAGAGACATTTCCAAAGTTGTAAAATGTGCCCCCCCCCCCCCCGTAACTTCTAAAATAAGAGAATGATAAAACTAAAAAAAATATATGATGTACATAACCATGCAAACTCTTCTTAGTTCTTTTTTAATACGTCATCAGAAATTAAAATGTGTTAAAATTTTCAAAATAAGATAACAGCTATACCAAGTGGGGTAAAGTAAAAGTAAAAAGTAAAATATTCTTTATTGTACACCAACAAGACAGTAATATATAAATAACAATAAAGATTTATGTACAAGAGGCGGCCTTATCACTAAAATAGCGATAAGGGGTATCATATGAAAGGGCTTTATATTCTAAAACAGACTTTTATTAATTTCTAAGCATGATAGTTTTTGATTTATCGTGCAAAATGTCGGAAAAATAACCGAGTATGGAACCCTCGGTGCGCGAGTCTGACTCGCACTTGGCCGGTTTTTTATTTTTGTTAAAACTGACTGGAAAGCGCTCTAAGGCTATAAGGGGGTGCCGTGCGTGTGTCGGCGAGCGCCGGCACAGACGGGGTCCATACTTGTATAGTTTAACTAACTTGTTACAAATAACTACAAACTTGACATTGGCTAATCTTTGTAAAGCCAGACGAGAGAAAAAAAAAAGAAGAAAAACTAGAAATGTGACACTTATGGTGCATGTATGGTGCTTATGAGTGAGTTACGATCACTGCAGGTTGACTGTCGTTGAGTCGATGGTCAATTATGTGTTTTCACTGCAAGGGATTTTACCCTATTTTAGGGCGAACCTTATTAAGTACGACTTAAGGCTTTTTTAGTTGTCAGGGACTTTACTCTAAATCGAACTTCAGGTGGTAATCTTATTTTTTAAATTCACTCATGTATATTTTGTATTTTTTTAGAGTTCCGTACCTCAATCACCACCACCAGGATCACTTCATTGTCTGTCTGTCGGCCGTGTCTGTCAATTCGTGGAATTAAAACCTACAGGGCACTTCCCGTTGATTTAAAATCATTTTTGGCAGAGAGCAATTTCGTAGCATAAAGGAACCATAAATTCGTGAACCTTGAATTTGTTGTTAGGTACACTTTTTACATCACAAAAAAATTAAACATTTGTGTTCCCGAGCATAAATTAGTTCACTAAAACACCGAGATGGCGCTGTCCGTCATTAATTAGGTAGGTACTTGCTTTTTATCGTACCTACCTACTGACTGGTTCGAGATTCTTGTCCGATGGCATAGATCATACCCGTATATTCAATGTACTCTGTGGCACAGATCCGTTCGAGTTTGTGTGCCGACTCCACTCACTCCACTTGACCGGGTGATTTAGGGCGAATTCCCATTTCCTATAAAAACTAGGGCATAACAAAAATCGTGAGTGAAAACACTGATTTGATTGAATATTGTGATTTGTGAATCGAATGTTATTTTTGCGTACTTAAATGGATAAAACTCGTTGAAATTGTTTTTGTTTCACAATACATAAAGTAATTTGATTGTTACAAAAGCAGTGTGTTCGGATTGAATCGTGTTTTATAAGAAAGGTCGGTCGGTAGTAAGAGCATGGTGCGGCAGTGAGCGCCATGGACGGGTCGTCGGCGTGGGGCGCGGAGGACGAGGCCATCATCGCCACCAACACGGAGGCCACGGAGTGCAAGCGCTGCGCCGTGGAGCTGGGCTACTGGAAGGACGACTACATCGGCTACTTCGCCAAGCGCGTGGACCGCAAGGCGCCCGAGATCAACCGCGGCTACTACGCCAGGGTGCGCGCCATGGAGATGTTCATCCATCAGTTTCTAGAGGTACGAGCACGAGCTCTTGCGAAGCCTAGCTATGCTGCTGCTGAACGAGTATTAGCAGTCCATTGGTCTGGTAATAGATTGGTACCCTGACATACTAGAACACAGCATATTTTACACTAAGCTTTTTATGAGAGTAAAAATACAAAACTGGTTCTCATCTGTTTTTTATTTTGGAAAACTTTCAATTTGGCAGTTTCTAGATGAAGAAAGAATAGATTAGAATAACAAATTGTGCAGTATTGTTGATGACTTGTACATTGTTGTAGGATAACATGACATGTAGACACTGTTATTTATGGTACTGTACCTCAAGAGGAAAAACTGAACCTTTTGTTGTCTGTCTGTCCATCCGTCAAGAAAACCCATAGGGTCCTTTTTGTTGACCTAGAGTCACGAAAGGCAGGGAAGTAGGTCTTATAGCACAAGTAAAGGAATAAATCCAAAATCCATGAATTTGTGGTTACATCATTAAATCTTATTTAACAAGGTAACAATTTACTCTTTTTGATGGTCAGAATTTAGAGATTTGAAGGATGGTGATAAAATTGATCACCTACACTTAAAACTAAAGCTGCAAGGGTTCCAAACACGCCCAGCTCTGAGAAGAGCCCACAACATCAGCCAGGTGTTCTTATTCAAAGCTGTTAAGCAACTCATTCCCTAGCTTTCTTATCATTTAAATAATCTTTTAGACCTCATTCAGAGAGCTTTTATAACGTCAGTTACAAAAGTGTTCAAATAAAACAAAATGTCAACACTTTTTTAACGCTCTTGCGAATTAGGGCTTACATTGTAATAGATTTTTTCAATGTTTTATGAAAAGCTTGAACTTGTTAAGAGACATCTCCAATGTGTCTTCTAGAAGCTTATTATGACATGATACAATAGGGATGATGACTACTAGTAAAATCAGCGATTATTTATCAAACATCAAAACACTTGCTTAGTATAAGAATTTGTATGAAATACACAGATGTGATCATACAAATTTCATGTACTTTTTTAGTTAAATCGATATAATTAAAAATGGTAAGCAAACTTAAAACTAGCAGTGAATGTGGATTTTAGGAATTTTGGAAGATTTAATAATTACCAAGAAATAATTTATTTTTGACCTAAGCATGATCTGATGATCCCTATTACCAATTACTATCACTACTTGCACACTTGCCTCAATCTGCAGTATTGGCAGTGTTGAGGCAGATTCATATTAGCAGTGTAATGTGTTCAGCAACTGAACTTGCATTGCACTAAGTGACTTCATTGATCAAATGTTCACTCTGTAGTAGTGTAGATGATTTATTTTTTGGAAAATGTATTACTGACATAGGTACCATGTACAAAGCATATTATTTCTAAATTGACATTGATTTATTTGATGTAGGGCAAGTACATAGCACTATGTAGCTCATACACTAGATGTGTGACTCACCACTGGTTCAGAATACAGCTCTCAGTGGGAACAAGTGTCCAGTTGCTCTGTTCAATAACAAGTTTGAATGTGTAAGCACACACTACAGGGTGTTGTGTTGCAGCGCTGCGGCACCAAGTGCCAGATCATCAACCTGGGCTGCGGGTTCGACACGCTGTACTGGCGCCTCAAGGACAGCACGCAGGCCATCAGCAACTTCATCGAGCTGGACTTGCCCGCCGTCACCAGCAGGAAGTGCCACATCATCAAGCGCAACAAGCAGCTGCTGCAGAAGATATGCAAGGAGGGTGAGCTGCTCACTGCTTGATAGCATAAACACCAGCGTGTGCCCAGAGATTGTATCACAAACCCAAATCCACTTGAACAAAGTTGCATGTATCACCTAGTAATTGACATGAAACTGTTTGTTAGCTCACTAGTCACGAGGTTGAAACATGTGCCTTTTCTGCTTATTTTCAGGGTTCTATACCTCAAAAGGAATCCTTATGGGATCACTTTATTGTCCATCTGTCTGTCTATCTGTCGTGTCTGTCAAGAAAACCTATAGGTAGGTAGGTCTTACAGCACAAGTAAAGGAAAAAATCCGAAAACCTTGAATTTGTGGTTACATCACAAAAAAAAATTATAGTGTTTCAATTTTCAAAGTAAGAAAACTATACCAAGCGGGGTATCATATGAGAGGCCTTTACTTGCACATTCTAAAACAGATTTTTATTTATTTTTATGCATAGTTTTTGATTTGTTGTGCAACAAGTGTAAATTAAAAATTTATAACACCCCCGACAAGTGAAGTTACAGTAACTAGAAAAGACCGAAAAGACCTGATAACTTTCAAACGGCTAAACTGATTTTCTTGGACTATTCCGCGCCTACGATCCAAAGTATCAGAGTTTTCCAAAACATCATTTTCAAATAAATAATTATGTATCAAGGCAACGTCCATCTTGACAGCTTGACATTTGTCTATTGACATAATATTAAGAACCTAACGGTTATGTAACCTTCTTTTCTACAAGAAAACTAGAAAAGAGCTGATAACTCTTAAACAGCTGCACCAATTTTTTTGGATTATAGCTAAGAACACTCTCGATCAAGCCACCTTTCAAACAAAAAAAACTAAATCAAAATCGGTTCATTCGTTTAGGCGCTACGATGCCACAGACAGATACACAGATACACACGTCAAACTTGTAACACCCCTCTTTTTGAGTCGGGGGTTAAAAAAATAACCAAGTACGGAACCCTCGGTGCGAGTCTGACTCGCACTTGGCCTGTCATTTTTATTAATTTGCATGGTGTCAATTTTGAAATTTTATTATTTACTGTTAAAATGGCAATAGAAATATGCACTCTATGAAAATTTCAACATCCTACTTATTACCATTAATGAGATGCAGCTTTTTAGTAATAAGGTAAAAGGTAAAAGGGTCCAAATGATAAAATTTCATAACGATCGCCATGATTTAAAGTGTCATATCTTGTAGTGGGTGCACCATCCCTGATCCCTGATGGGTGGAGAAATGACACTTTTTTAAATTTCAAAGTTCTGTAGAACTCTTGGGTGTTTCAATTCAGCTCTACTTAACCGGTTTTTGTCTGCGTTTGGAATTACATGCTTCACAAAACAAATAATAATATATTTATATATGTACATAATTCATTTTAATTTTCTTTTCTTTTTTTTTTACTTTGTTTTATAAAACACCCAGGTGGATATCACACTAATACTATATACGTAAAGGCGAAAGGTTGCGGGTATGTCTGTTACTCTTTCTCGCAAACACTACTGGACAGATTTGGGTGAAAGGAATGGAGATAGATAATATCTTGGATTAGCAAATAGGCTACTTTTGATCCTGGAAAATCAGTGTTCCCACGGGATTTCGAAAAATTACGCGGACGAAGTCGTGGGCATCAGCTAGTTTTAAATAAAAGTCAATAGTTTAAATTTGAAGAAAAAGTTCTTTGAATTTAGAACACTGGCAGTTCTAAATTCAAAGAACTTTTTCTCACAGGGTGAGCAAAAACCACTTTTGCTCACTGAGTTAAGGCAGCAAAGACGCTCTTTTTCAGCTAGTGAGGTGAAAAACATTAAGTATATTAACTTGGTACAAAAATGATTGTCGCAGTTTTATGAGGTGGAAGTCACTATGAAGGATGTGTTGTCGGCAGACGGCGAGGTGATGACGCGCGCGGGCGAGCTGCACGCGGACGGCTACCACCTGCTGGGCGTGGACCTGCGCTGCGCGGGCGCCGTGCGGCGCGCGCTGGCGGCGGCGGGCGCGGCGGACGAGCTGCCCACGCTGCTGCTGGCCGAGTGCGTGCTGGTGTACCTGCGGCCCGCCGCCGCCGACGCGCTGCTGGCCGCGCTGGCCGGCAGCTTCGCGCGCTGCGTGCTGCTGGTGTACGAGCAGTGCAACCTGGCCGACCGCTTCGGCGCCGTGATGCGCAGCGCGCTGGGCGCGCGCGGCGTGCCCGCGCCCGTGGCCGCGCACTCGCCGGCCGAGCAGGCGGCGCGCCTGCGCGCGCTGGGCTTCGACGCGGCGCGCGCCTGGGACATGGACGCCGTGTGGCGCGCGCTGCCCGAGGAGGACCGCGCGCGCGTGGAGCGCCTGGAGATGCTGGACGAGCGCGAGCTGTTGCTGCAGCTCAACCAGCACTACGCGCTCAGCGTGGCCACGCGCGGCGCGCTGTTCGCCGACCTCGACCTCAACGCCTGAGCCTCCGCAACGCAGACTACTACTAAGTGTTAAATATTTATTTATGATATATAAAATGCTGTATTGAAAACTGTAGTTTGGTTACAATGCCCCAGGCTCTATCAGATTCCTTTCCTCCTAATGCCTTCGAAACAATCTGACATCGCAGCGTGATACACAATCGGCAGTCAGGCATCAGTGGAGACTGACGACAGAAGTAACAATACGTCCTCCTATCGTTACAGAAGTAACGATAGGAGGACGACCAGATTTGTCTGTCTTGACGGCAAATGAAGCTTACAGTTCCTTGGTTGCAGTACAACTCCGCTAAGCAAAGCCCTGTTTCTATCACTTGCATCGTTTGTATCGCCTCTACGGGATGACTTGTTGCTAAAATCATTAATCATTTAACAACTTCATAGGATCTGATTTTTATAAGCATTGAATTTTACGTCTATAGTACCTACTCAGTTCAATGCACGTACATTATTTTAAACCAAAAAATCGTTAATATCATTATAATAAATATAATCGTTATCGGTAGAGACCTACTGGTGTAAGTATGCATCTTATAAACCAAAGGAAACTGCCTTTGCTGCCTAAAATCAGTGAACAAAAGTCGTTTTTGCTCATCCAGTGAGAAAAAGTGTTTTGAATTTAGTACATTCTGGATTGGCAAACAGTTGAACGCGGATCAATCGGAAGACAGTTAAACTCCCTCGAAAGCAAAATACAATTTTACTCTCGTGAGTGAGCCCGCTTTGCCAATGTTCGGTTTTCGAATTGGTATGATGAAAACGTTTTTGCTCACTCGTTTAGGATGGATATCATTTTAGTTATTCATGAGAAAGGGAAGTAACATATGAGATTTCTGAAATCAAAATGAAAATTTTATTTAAATTTAGGTGTCTGTTATTTTGGATAGTTCTCGCCGAGTGGCGGCTAGATGTGCGGCAGACAGGCCTGCAGCGCGCGGCGCAGCGCCTGGCGCACGTCGGCGCGGCCCTCGCAGAACACGTGCGTGGCGTGGCGCTCCACGTGCACCAGCGTGTCGTGGCGCGGCAGGTGCACGATGCAGCCGTCCGCGCCCGCCTCCACGCGCGCGTCCGCCACGCCCTCGCGCGCCAGCGCCGCCAGCAGCGCCGCCACGTCCAGCGCGCTCCAGTGCAGCGCGGGCGGCGCGGCGTACGCGGCCGGCGCCGCCAGCTCCAGCCGCGCGTCGCGCACGCGCAGCGCGGCGCACAGCGGCGCGGCGCGCAGCCCGGCGCGCAGCTCGCGCGGCGACGCGCGCGCCGCCAGCTCGCCGCACAGCGTGGCGCGCGCGACACGGCGGCGCACGGCAGGCGCGCGCGCGGCGCCGCGGCGCAGCAGCAGCGTGGGCACGTCGCCGCCGAGACGTGCGGGCGCGTACTGCTCGGGCAGCGCCAGCTCGCGCGGCCGCAGCTCGCGCACCAGCTTGGCGGCCTGCGAGAAGTTAAGCGACGTGTCGATGGGGCAGTGGAACGCCTTCATGGCGAGCGGCTGGAAGGGCGCCAGCGCCTCGGCGTAGGGGAAGTCGGGCTCGGTGAAAATGACGGCGTGCTGTGGGTGCGGCGCCCACAGCTCCAGCAGGTGCACGGCAGCGCCGCAGCGCAGGCTGGGGTGGCCGGCGAACACCACGGCGGGCGCGCGGAAGTCAGCCAGAGCGTCGTCGGCCAGGCCACGCGCGTGGCGCAGACGGCCGGCGCGCGCCAACGCCGCGTGCGGGAAGGGCTCCTCGGGCAGCGCCACGCGCGCCTGCTTGCCGGCCGACACCCACTCGGCCAGGATGTTGCTGTAGGCCAGGCTGGCGTCGGCCACGGGCGACAGCACCAGCAGCGGCACGTGCGCCAGCCCCGCGCCCTCCAGGTGCGCGCTGAGACACTCCAGCAGATCGTACAGCACGCCGCTGGGGTACACGGGGCACAGCACGCAGCCGCCGGCGCGCAGCGTGACGGCGGCGTGCACGCACAGGTCGCCCAGCATGTGGTCGGGGTTGTGCGCCGGCGTCTGCGTGAGCGCCGCCAGCAGCAGCAGGTCGGCGCCGCGCAGCGCCGCCTGGTTGATGGGGCGCGGGTGCGTGGTGAGCGTGCTGGAGCCGCTCACGTAGGCCACCTTCTCGTGCGCCGAGCGCAGCACCCAGTTGGCGGAGCCCAGGCAGAAGCCGGAGGACACGGGCGTGGCCTGCAGCGCGCCGTACACGTCCACGCGCTCGTCGTAGCCCACGACGCGCACGCGCGCCAGCGCGCGCTCCAGCGCGGCGCGCGAGAACAGGCGGCGCCAGGCGCGCGGGCGCGTCGCGTGCGCCAGCGGCGGCGGCAGCACGTGCAGCAGCTCCTTCCAGCGCCGCGCGCCGCGCCCGCCGCCCGCCAGCCACGCCGCCAGCTCCTCCAGGTAGAAGCGGCCGATCTGCAGCGTGGGCTCGGTGGCGTACACCTGCCCCTTGAAGCCCGACTCCTCCGTGACGAAGGGCAGCGCCAGCATGCACGTGTAGTTGGAGATGAGGATCACGTCCAGCTGCGAGAAGTCCACCACCTTGTCCAGCGGCGGGCAGAACTCGGGCACGCTGTCCACGAACACGCGCCCGCAGCACTCCTTCAGCTCCTGCCGCCACACCACACATTACGCGTTACGTTAACGGAACTATTGCCTCCTGTTTGGTGTGGTTGTTAAAAAAATTAAGTAAAATATTTTTCAAAAAGATTAATCTAGTCGGTCTCAGTGTGTTCTGACTTAGAATCGCTCGCTACGCTCTTGATTCTATTATAGAATCCTTCGCCCGTTACAAACTAGACACTGTAACAAAAATGAACTTTGCTATCTTGTTGAACAAATAACTATGGTTTTATTCAGACTAAAATGATATTTTGGTTTACCTTCTCGAGCACTTTGAAATCATTATTAGGTATCTTAGGCAGTTTTTGAAGTAGGTTTAAAAGCAAAGTTTTTAGCCGTAAGTAGCGGCGACTGGCTCACCCCCTCGAGCAGCGGGTCGTTGACGTGCGGCGGCGTGTAGGCGGGCAGCGACGCCAGGCGCGTGCTGGGCACGGGCGGCAGCGGCAGGAAGCTCAGCAGCGAGTGCGCCGACAGCCCGCAGTCCAGCATGATGAGCAGCTCCTTGAACGACAGCACGAAGCACGGCTTCGACGCGTCGCTGCTGAGGCAGTACTGACAACCACGAGAGCGTTCAATTAGCGCCACTGATATCACACTAATATTATAAAGGTGAAAGTTTGTATGTGCGTGTGTGTGTGTGTGTGTGTGTGTGTGTGAAAATCAAAGAGTTCCCACGGGATTATTCAAAAACCTACATCCACGCGAACGAAGTCGCGGGCATCAGCTAGTTCATTATAATAAATGAACCAGTTCAATAATCCAGCTCAAACTCACTTTTTGCTAGACTCCTCCGGTGTCCTCGATCGTGCCGCGAGATGCGGCGTCAACGCGCAGGGCTCGCTGTGAGGGAGGTTCATTGAACACTGTTAGTTCTGCTTGAATCACATCAGCGATGAAGACCGAGGAACCCTCAGGAGATGATTCCTCAACCTCATCCCTCACAAGCGCGCCTTGCGGGTCGCAGCCCGCACCGCATGCAGTTTCACATGCCCATGGAAAAGGACCCGGAGAGGCCCACAACTAGTTAGGCATACGCTGACAAAAAGTGAGCTAGAGCCAATTTATTCATCATTTTGATTCTCATTATTTCAAGTAGGACCACTTGCAGAAGTTCCAAACACAGCATAAGTGTTGCTACTCATTCCAACCAATAATGCTGCAGACTAAATAATTAAAGAAAGGAACAGCGCTCACTGACTTGAATATTATTTAAATTATTTAATTAAAAGCAAAACTACCAATTTTCATGAGTATAACTTAGCCATGTGGATCAGTGGAGGAATCAGTTTGGTCCTTAGGCTACAAAGTTTGGAAACAAATATTTTGTGATGCAATATTGCCTCTTTCGATTTTTTATGTAATTTGTTTTAAAAGGACTCGCATGCTACATTTTTATAAGTAAATAGTGAGCAAACAAGCTACATGATGTTGGCAGTACTAGAGAAGCAACTGTGTATGCCTCTCCAATAACTATATTGAAATCCAGTGGGAAAGGAGTTGGTCCCACCACTATTTGCAGGTGCATACAAAAAGATCTGGCACAATGGTTGGTCAAAGTACACCTGGCACGAGGCATGGAGGCTGCCATTGGCTGCAGCGGTGTGTAGGCAGTTGTACAATACTTCCTATATATTGATGGTACTATGCCAGAAAACTTCATACAAGTGCCAACATCTATACAAAGTTTTAACTCAATTGAGTGAATGATTCCCGAACACAGAATCCTAACACAATTTTCACACAAGATTTAAGTAATTAGTAAGTACCACCTACATTTTTTTTTATTACTTATAATTGTAACTTTAGCATTGTTGACTTACCAGCTTCATATTGGAAAACGGAAATAGTTGTTATTTAACAATAAAAATACTTGTTATTTTTCATTGGTTATGTTGTGTTTAACGGAGATATTTCAGCACGCTGTAGGCATACATTACTTTGTTGAATGTGGGTGAAAAGAAAGATTGAACTTTTTTACACCGACGATTTTATCTTAGTTTTAATCACTATTATTTAATAATTTTAATTATAAATAACATGTAAACTACATATAAACGCAGAACTCACAGAGTAATAAGCAATAACCCAATGTTTTTTTAAACTGATTTTACGGCCCTGGGTTCTAGTCCTTTGAGCCTAAAAGTATGTAGTTTTTTTTTTATTAGCTGGTTTTACGGCTCTGGGAAAAGAGTAGGTACCTAAGTCTGAGTATAACAAAGACTATAATAACTAGAATAGCAGAACTATTGTAGAACTTTTTTTAAATGGCTTTACGGCTCTGGATTCTATGCACTAGCCTTTTTGAGTCCATTGTAGAACACATCAAAATAGAGACGGATGCTGCCGACTAACAACCAACGAGGCCAAGGATTACAGAAGTACGTCTTTTTACTCTTTAATACGTTTTGAGCATTTTTCGAGACAATCCTTTCATTTTGTTACCTTAATTTACGGCTCTGGATTATAGTCTTTATGAGGGACAGGGATTTCGAAACAAAGAAGAAAGTACCTAGCTGTAAGATGGATAATTTTATGTCATATTATGATCAAAATGCGTTCCAAGAAGCAAGTTGCAAGAAGATTAATTGGTCCAAGTTATTTACTAACATTTCTAGTAAGAGCTAAGAGCGTTCATACCTATGCGGAAAGATCTGGACGCGAAAGTGTTTTTGTTTGTTAGAAGACCTTTGAGTCTTTTTCCATATGGTCAAGGCCGTAGCCAGGCATTGGTTGGTAAGGAAACTTACTCGACTTGCTGGGGCGAATGCCTGATTGTTGTGGAATTTCACCTTTCAATTCGACAGCCAGATGGATTCCAATGAGAAATAGGACCACGAGCGCAGCAAGCGCAATTTTTTTTGTTTAATACAAATAAAAAGTTAAACATAAGATAAACAAGCTTAACCATAACAAAATTTTATGTTTTAAAGCACCTTTATCTACTTTTCTGTTTTTTATCCTCGAATAAACAAAGAGTTCCCAAGGGATTTTCGAAAATCTAAATCCACGTGGATGAAGTTTCGAGTATCAAGTAATATACGATAAAAGCACGAGCGAAGCGAGCGCGAAATTTTTGACATATTTACAAAAATCTATATTAATATTAGCGAAAATTCTTTTCAAGACTCATCTTCGCCAAAATTTGTTACTATTCAGAGATAGCTTGCATCCTATAGGTAGGTACTCATCCCGAAAATTAGAGTTCCCATGGGGCTTTTAAAATCCAGATCATTGCAAACAAAGTCCAGACATCACACTAATATTATAAAGGTGAAAGTTTGTGTGTATGTGTGTGTGTATGTTTGTTACTCCTTCACGCAAAAACTACTGGATGGATTGGGCTGTGAATGGAGATAGATTATAACTACTCTGGATTAGCACATATGCTACTTTTTATCCCGGAAAATCAAAGAGTTTCCAGGGGATTTTTAAAAAACCAACATCTACGCGAACGAAGTCGTGGGCATCAGCTAGTCAACTAACATAATATAAAAGCGCAAGCGAAGCGAGCGCAAATTTTTTGATATATTTACAAAAAAGATTGGTAAATTCGAGAACTAGTCTATATTAGGCATTTTAAAAACAATTTCTCTTCTTCTGGGATTTCGGTGGGAGTTTGAACCTCAAACATTCAAAACAGAGATGCAGAAATGATTGTGGTGGTCAGACTTTCATTTGGTGTATCAAAATATTATGTAAGATGTATAAACCTATGCAAAAACAAAAAAGGAACCAGTAGAGTGATATTAAGTTTAAGATTTCGTTTCCAATAAAGAGGCTATTTGATATTGACTATTGTTTTATTATAATGAGATCGGTTTTGTGAGCGCAATATAAGTCGTTAGGTAGTCAGGTCGGTGGTATTGATAGTCATACATATTATATATGTAGTAGGTACCTATATGCTTTTGCAGTTTATTATATTTGGTATACACAATTTTATTCTATGTAATGCATAAAGTACCATATACACACACACACACACATTTTTTATATATTCAATAAAAAATTCGAAACACGTCTAATTTTTTTTAAAATATTTATTAACTCAAAAATGTAACATATTTTTTACCCGGTATGATATAAAATTTCATGCAGTAATAAGAGCTTAATAATTTATCCCGTAGCTGTCGTACACTTATCACTATCATATTATCTCTTTCGTTGTAACTTGTCTGAGCATTATAATCATCATCGTCGTCGTCTTCCCAAATTACAATTTGTTGCCAGCTAACTACTGAGCACGGGTGTCCTGTGCGAATGAGAAGGGCTTAGCCAGAGTCCAGCGTGCTGGCCGAGGGAGAATTGGTACATTTCACACACCTTTGAGAACATTACCGATAGAGAACTCTCATGCAGATCTCCTAACGATGTTTTCCTTCGCCGTTAAAGCATTTGATATTGATTTGATTAATTTGAAGCAAGCGTATATTTGAATTGCTAAAGAAATGCTTAAAACACAGATTAACTCCGAAAATTTAGAGGTGAGTCGCGCCCGGGATCGAACCCCCGACCTCCCGAATACAAGGCCGACGTCTGAACCACTCGACTATCACCGTTTATTTAGCATTAACATAATAATATTATAAGCACTTAGCAAAACGGCTTTAGAGCATTACAATATACTTGCACGGTTATAGTTAGCGGTTGTAACTTGTAACACAAACCTGTTTCGCCGGGCAGTCAGGTACAATTTTATAATGCAACTATGTATTGCATTAACGCAAAAATCAGTGTTTTGAAACGTGATTGTTGACATGATGTTGTAACCGCGAACTGCGCGGAATCCCGCGCGGGGCTCGTGCGTGTGGCCTGTAGGCAGTAGGCAGTAGGCACGTACCTAGTTACATATCTAGTGCTGTAGGTAGCTAACGAAGGCAACTATTACTCCTTATTCATTTACATCATTGACTGGATTTGAGGTTTAAAGAAAAAAAAATGAAACTTGTACACTTAAATAAGTTTTATATACATAACTACGATAACTACCTACCTACCACAACAAGTTAGATGTAGGTGCGGTTGACGAAACATTACGTACTGAATATGGATGAAGTAAACAGTATACTGTATCCACAGCACATCATTGGGATGATGCCTGTCAAAAAGAAATAATTGTTTCTGAAATACCGAATAGAGGGTCTTCCAATATTCGTAAAATCCACGCCCGCTGTTAGTTTTGAGTTTAGGTACTCAACATTTTAAATTATAGATTATTATACCTCGATACCAGATACCGACACCAATACCGGACCTCATACTTTATTATATACTATTTCTTACAGCACAAGTAAAATCTGAAAACCGTGGATTTGTAGTTACATCATTTTCGATTTTCAAAGTTAGATAGGTAACTATACCAAGTGGAGTATGTCTAATAGTTTTTGATTTATCGTGCAAAATGTTGGAAAAATTACCCGAGTACGGAACCCTCAGTGCGCGAGTCTGACTCGCACTTGGCCGGTTTTTATCAAAATATTTACATTTTACAAAATATAAATATTATTTACTTGTAGGTATATTATTTTTCCAAGCGTGGATAACTACAAACTACCTAACAACTCGAGGCTCTAGTTACTCTCCATAACAGATAACTGGGGTCCGGGACACACATAAGGACAATATATTAGTGTCCGAGTCTGATCGCCGTCGGTCAGCCGTACTCCGCACCGCACACCACGACCTCACATCTCCCCCTCGAGCGATGCTACGAGAAGAGGTAGGCGTACACCGCCACGGCGAGGCTGGCCAGCAGCAGCGGCGGCGCCAGCGCGTCCAGCAGCCCGCGCAGCGCCGGCGCGCGCTCGGGCTCCGGCGCGGCGGCGGGCGGCGCCAGCTCCGCGCGCCGCTCCTCCGCCACCACCTCGCCCACGCGGAACTGCTCGCGCCACAGCTTGGCGTCCTCGCTGTGGCCGACGTCGTGGAAGCAGCGCGAGGCGTCGCGGCCCGCGTTGTCCAGCAGGATGTCGGCGCCGCCGGGGTGGTCGTCGAGGAAGCGCGTCACGTCGTACACCGCGTTGTCGATGATGACGGCCGCGTCGTCGCGCCGGTCGCGGCGCGCCACCTCCGCGCGCGTGAACCGCAGCGACATCGTGCGCCTCGGCAGCCTCGCCGTTTACTCTACGGCTGCTCCTCGAGTAGGCGACCTGTAGTTCGTTGCCTTTAGGCTTTCTTTTGTGGCAGCTGTAGCCGCCTCGACGATTCTATTCTGCACTCTCCGGCGGAGCTCCGGCGCCCGCTGCCTCGAGCGTGTCGGGCTGCGACGACGGCCCCGCCAGGCCCCCACACTTGTTTTGTTGAAATATCTTGCTATCGGCAATCGGTAGTCTTCATATTGCCCTTTCACTTAAATGGTGTAATGCGGCCAGCGCAGCGGTGGAATTATCGACTCGACGAAATATCGCGATTATTACAAAGTTTGGTTGAAGTGACAAGTGTGCGCTCGCCCGCCGCGCCAGCGCTGTACTGCTGAGTGGTGAGTGGTCGCCGCCGTCCAGCGCCACTCGGCATTAGCATATGGTACGTACTCTGCTGACGCGGGAAATCGCGACCTCTGTACTAATAATGAATCCCATTATATTATTGGCTTCGATTACATTCCAAATTCGAATAACAATTTGTTGGTGAATTACCAATCATTGCCTAGTTAGTTTGAATAAACCTTGAATCATTTGAATAAACTAAAGAAAGATTGACGTCAAGTAAATTTTTTTGACGTCACCTGACTAATGTTCCAGCGAATGTCCTTCTGGTGGTAATTAATGATCTAAACACGTGTTGTCCATGATTGCTGCGATAGAACTGCCCTCGTTTTGTGACGACGCGGGCGAAGGGAAAACCCAGGCGTGTCAGCCTCTAGCACAACACTTCTGCGAAATATGCGATAGTTGCACTTGTGGTTATTGACTATGGTAATAATTGTGCTAAAACTAAGTGTTTTTGCTATTAAATATTTCGGGATCGTGGTCAACCCCGTTACCAACCTTGCGGTAATTATGTGCCGAAACGCCATAGGGGCGGGAGGGCGCCCGTTCGGTCTTGCTGTAGGGCTCTTTCCCGGGGCGCCTTCTTGACTACCTACAATTTATTTTCTTTCTCTGCCTTGTCCCCACCATGTCAGTGGATCGTGAGATTGTGGTCAGCGCGAAGACTGCGAAATTGATCGAATAGATGTGATGCTGTAGCCCTCAGTTGTAGCCACTGTAATACTGTAGCCCTCAGTTGTAGCCACTGTGATGCTGTAGGCACTCGCCAGGCGTACACCGCTGCGACCTAGTGCAAGGATGCTTCAGGAAACTTGTGAAATGGCGACATATTGTTACTTTTCGAAGGTGTTTCAGCCAACAGTTTTAAATAGTTTATGAATTACATCGTCAATGACGGCACGCGCATACGCGTTGGACTGCTGGCTTTAGTCACAGTTAATAATAACTATTAAAATACTCGTGTTAAAAAACTTGCCTGCGGCTCGTTTTTTAAGCTCACATTCATGTTTTTACTCCACGCATTATGCAACCGTTTTATAAACTACTAGTTTAGCAGAATTAAAGATGTAATAATATTTTTTTATTATGTTTTGTACATCCGTGTCTTTTTGCTATAAAACAACTTTTATTTTATGTTTTTCCAGCTAACCTTCAGTCGATCCGATGTTTACAAGCAACTATTATTACCTACCTTATCCTTATACCTATTAATTTGACTGTACCTTACTCGATGCTTAAACAATATGAGATAGACGTCATTTGTCCCGCCTTAACGCATCTATCTCGCTCTATCATATAGCGCTGTCCCTCTCTCTCACCACCACCGCCTTGCAGTGCGAAGCGTGGCCCAAAGTGGCCGCGTTATTTTATTCATTGGCGTTTTGTTTCCCGCCGAGAACGGTTGTGCTTGCTAAAATGCAGCACTCTGGAGAAAAAATTACCTGCATTGGATAAAGTATTATAATACTCATGCAAGAGTATAATTACTTAACAATATTTCATAGAGGTTGTAAACCAGATCACGTGAGTTTTTCAATTTATTTAATTCTTATAAATGTTTGAGTATAGAAATACTTTTATTTCTTAAGCAAAATTTTACTGCATAGCTAAATTCATTGGTGTTAGCAACACTGGCTAAAATACTGTTTATTATCAGCAACACTGACCAAATTACTATTTTTATATAACTTTTGTGTAATGAAACAAGTGTAGCCACGTCAATACACCTTATTAAATATGTTATTATACCTTTGTCAATATACGTTTCATGACAAGACGTATATTGACAAAGGCAATTATTATTGTCCGGAAGTAGTTGGAGTTTTCTTCGAGAGTCGGGCCAGCCCGCTCAGTCAGTGTATTTTTGTACTCCAATCGAGAAAGTGTGAAGTGGAATATTGTCAAGTGTTAAAGTGTTAAAGTGGCAAATTGTAAAGACAAGTGGTAAAGTATAAGAAATACAGCATTAATTATGAGTAAGTTATGTTTTATTTCACTACTATTAATAATAATAAAATTAAAATCCTGAGATCACAAAATGTAGGTTTCTGTTGGCGCGATCTGAGTTAGCGCCAACATTTCAGAAGTGGGATGAATTAACGCAAAATCCACTAAGATATACAACATTTAAACTTTAAAATTTCTTTTTATCAAAATAAAATAAAATGAAACACACATTTTGTGATTATTTCATTTTGTGATACTAGTTACCAACAAATAAGAACCGTAAACTTGTCATTTATTTTTAAAATACCCATATTTTGTGAAATTGAAATTGATGTTAGTCACGTGACAAATAAAATACCGCATGCTATTCGTTTTTGTTTCAAGTTTTTCTTCAAGGCAAATCCTTGATATAATCGACTTCTTGTGGGTATTGCATAAACATTAAAATTAATTCTCATTAGTTTCTCTGAGTGACTTACTCGTACGTCCTCACGGTGATAGTCAAGGAGAATATAGTCGCGTAATGTTCAGAAAAATATCAATATCTGTATTTATAATTCATAATTGAATAAAACTAATATGTTCCACATGCATAGAACCTCATATTTTTTCGAACTTTTACTGCCTCCCGTATCTGGTATGGCTTACAGTGAACCCTCCCGAACAAGATGGTGTCTACGTCTCAGTCCACCGAGATGATGCGGCATCGCGGAAGGAGGCGAAACGCTCCAGGATCTCGGTGGCCACGCCAGCCGGCGCTCACGCAGCCGTTGCTCGGGCAGCCGCGCCAGCCGGCGCTCACGAAGCTGGCGCTCGGGCAGCCGGTGCCCACACAGCCGGTGCTCGCAGCCGGCGTCCACACAGCCGGCGCTCGTAGCCGCGCCAGCCGGTGCTCACGCAGTCGACGCTCAGGCAGGCGCGCCAGCCGGCGCCCGTGCAGCCGGCGCCCACACAGGCGGTGCTTGCAGCCGCGCCAGCCGGCGCTCACGCAGCTGGCGCTCGGGCAGCCGCATCGCCGGCGCCCACGCAGTCGGCGCTCGCAGCCGGCGTCCGCACAGCCGGCGCTCGCAGCCGCGCCAGCCGGTGCTCACGCAGTCGACGCTCGGGCAGGCGCGCCAGTCGGCGCCCGTGCAGCCGGCGCCCACACAGGTGGTGCTTGCAGCCGCGCCAGCCGGCGCTCACGCAGCCGGCGCTCACGCGGCCGGCGCTCACGCAGCCGGCGCTCACGCGGCCGTCGCTCGGGCAGCCGCACCAGCCGGCGCCCTTGCAGCCGGCGCCAACACAGCCGGCGCTCGCAGCCGCCGCCGGCCGGCGCTCACGCAGTCGACGCTCGGGCAAGCCGTACCAGCCGGCGCCCATGCAGCCGGTGCTCGCGCAGCAGCGACAGCCGGCGCCCACACAGCCAGCGCTCGGGTGGCCGCGGTGGCTGGCGCTCACGCAGCCACTGCTCGGGCGGCCGCGCCAGCCGGCACTCACGTAGCCGGCAGTTGGGCAGCCGTGCCAGACGGTGCCCGTGCAGCCGGCGATCGCAAAAATGAGTCTTTTCTTTTCGAGTATTTTTACGAAACGTTTAGATGCCTTGAAACCTAGGATACGCTCAGATTCTCATCTAGTGGGTGAGAATGGCAAGCTAAATTGTTAACTGCGTTACTTTCTGACGAAAATTACGATCGGATGCCATGATAACCGATGATAGCTAACCTTTCCCAATTTGGGGATTCGCTGGAGACATTCTACTAGGGTAAAATTGCTTTAATAAATATTTGTCATATGGATTATGACACAAACCGAAGTAAACCATTAAAAGCGCAGTCCTCAGTTAAAACTATAAATATGCAATCTAAACAGGGCCTGAAGAGCTCTCGTAGTTGTAACTATAAGCTCGAGGGTCACAAACAGACGGCTCGAGGGGCTTGACAGAGCCTTAGTCCAATTTAAAAAAAAAAAAAAACAAATGTGTCACGAACTTTGTGTGAGTGTGTGGCAAGTGTGACGTTGCCACGGAACCAAGCAGTACTAGTTCAAGCTACTAGCTTATTTTTTATTATTTCTCTTGCATTCATGTTTTACGAGTAAATCATAATATATATATATATATATATATAATGTTACAACATGAAGCCCCGTCGGGGCGTTCCACAGTATAACATTGGTAATTATAATATGTTACAAGTATTATTTATTATTTATTATTATTTATTATTCTATTAAGTGTTAACATTTATGAAAATCATAAAGTATGAATAACAATTAGTAAATAATCATAAAGTATGACTGACAATTAGTAAGGAACAAGAAGTAAATAAATGAAAATAAAATATGACTTATAAATAAACGTTATAGGAGCGGTCATATCGTTAATCAATCTTAAAAGAACTTAAGTATAAAGAAAAGTGCATACATACAAAATCACTATCGTATTATACCCGGTCAGTCAAAGAAAAAAATAACGGTTATGATAGTTTCAATAATTAATAATCACTTATCGTTTTTTTTATATTAACATCATAAGGCTGTCAGAATAAATCAAATTTCGTTCAAGGCCTTCATTGATTTTGGCAGCGAATGTTGCATAATTAGATATTACGATTTAAATAAAATCCGTAGTAACTAATATACTGACAAAGATTTGAGAATACTGTGGTACACACAGTAAAATAGTTATATTTGCACCCGTCCAGTGTCGCGTAACACACACAAAAGCATACATATAGCACACGTAAATATTGAAGTTACAACTACTAAGGACGCCCACATATTATGTAAGCAAAACCAGTTTAGTCAATGCGCATCACGTTGCGTTGGTTAAGTTAGAAAGAATTCTTAATAATTAGAGCAATGAGGATAATATTAATCACTCTATGGATTTAAGGTATCGTCATTCGGGCTAACACGCTTTGCACTTGTGGTGTAACAGGTAGGCCCACGATTAGAGGTTATGAGTTCAAATCTCTCTTGTACATTGTCTTTGATGTTTTGTTATTTGTAGTTTAAAAAACAAAAATGCTAATATCAGCATCGATAAAATGTCTCAAAAAAAAAAACCAATAGAACAGCTGTTAACAAATTAATAGAAAGGGAGTTAGCTTCCGTAATGGAATTGAGATCCCTGTTCTCTTCAGTAAAGCTAATAAAAGTGCCATATGATACAAGTTAATCGAACAGTTACAGTTATAGACATATTTCTTTCTTTTGTACTTTTTATTATTTGAATAATTACATAGGTCTAAAGACCTAAAAACAAAATCAATTCTTGTACATATTAAACTTATTATAAACTAAAAGTAAGAAGATAAAAAAAAAGGGGTGTCCGTACTCTTCGATAATATTTATAAATAATTGCTTATGCAGTTTTGCAATACATATGAATTTTATTGAAATGGATGAGCTTTACATTTTATTAACAATATTAACTAAATGAGCCATTGGTGTTATGAATTAACATGATTAAATGAATGAATTAATGAATTAAATAAATAAAATCTCTATTGTTTCTAATGTTACACCTAAAAATTAGTTTGAGCTTCTGATGACCAAACTAAGCTTTATTTAACACTGATGCACTATCTATAACTAGAATTAAAAAAAAAAATGTAAATGTAGGCTTAACCTTTTTATAACTCTAGTTTTTATTTTTTTTTAATCTTAAAATAAATTGATCTTTTTTTTGTCAGCCCTAGCACAGACTACGATCTATTTGCAAATATTCAAACACCAGTCTCAGTTTTAATTATCTAGTGCTTTGGTCTACAACAATTAGTGTAAAATGTTATTTTTAATTAAGTCTTTAATTAAATAAATAAATAAAAATAAAATAAATAAATAAACCCGTGTTATAGGTAACAGTGCTCTCGCCTTACAGACTAGAACTAGAACAATACAGAAATTACACAGATAATTTAATTCAAGATTGGGTGACGTTAGACTGTGTACATTTTAATACACATATCTACATATATACAAACTAGATCACTTTTCTGGGGAGCCCCTCTCTCTGTTAGTATGAGATATGAGGATCTCTAATCTCATTAACAATAATTGTGAAATATTTCTGGCTGGACAGTCACTAAAGTGGAACCATTGTATAACCGTTATACAGTTGCACCGTTCACCCTTGCAGACAAATATAAAAGTTTACTTTATGGCAAAACATAACTAATCTTCCTTCATAATATAATTAAGGTTAATTAAATAAATACATATAATACAAAATACAAAATACAAAAATATTTATTTCAGTAAAAAACAAGTTTAAATATATTTTAAATATAACATAGAAATTGGAACCGTCCCAGTAAGTAACTGGTATTAAACTAGTACTTATGGCGGGCGACCCCGCTCTTCCATTACATATTCTGTTACAATTGAAATAAATAAGTAGTTTCTAATAGTAAGTAGTAGTATAGTAGTAACATAGAATAATATAATATAGAATCTCTTTAATTTTCAATCTATATTTTAAAAATTTGGGTATACTTCTCGTATGATACTTACCAATATCATTAAGTGTTAGGTAGGTTTTGTCCAAACAAAACAAATATACTTGCAACATCGTTAGATTTTTCATAGTTGTGAGACTTGTTTACGTAGAAGAGACACAAAATCACGGGATACAAAATTATGTCGTAATTTCACGGAATTGCGTCTTAAGTAGGTGCGATGTAATGGTAGTTAAATAGTTTTTTGTAATGATTTTGAATTGTCAAAATAATATAAAATTATAAATTTATCTGATGAAGGTAGTTAGATAAAATCGATATTTGGCTTATTCGATCTCATACAATCTATTACTAGGAGGCCAACAATATTGAACTTTCATAAACATGGGTGTTTTGAAGGTTTTGGTTTAGTCTCCATCTGAGATTCGGAGCGATATCGCATATTTTCGGTATTTGTATTGTGAACTGGATAATTAGATGTTGTGATAGCAATCACGCTCTAATTAAATTATTAATTTTGCCATTAAATTTTTAAATTAAAACTCTTGAATAAACTCTTCGCATTGAACCTGTGTTTACGTAGGTTTTGGGAGGACATTTCGATAATTCAACAGTATTTAAATAATACCTGCTTTTCTGAGTGACGCTTATAATAGGTTAATATTATTGGTTAAGGGCAGCTCACTTCTTATGCTGAATGCGTGAGATGAGTATATAATACTTTTACGTATAAGTTTCACCTATATGTGCGTGTTAAGGAATTTACAGTTATATCGTTGGTAATATCACACATTCACACGTGGATGCGTGTTGGTATGCCTTGCAAACTTTTGTTGTTTGTACATCCTTATCCCAATAATATAAAACACAAGAAAAAAAGTGTTACTATATATACCCGTTACAGACTTTGAAACCATCCAACCAATGAGCCTGAAATCAGTGTCATTAGAAAGTTAATGATGCGAAGATTGTCGTAGACTACTAAACCAATGCGTAAGGCACATTTCTTCTAGCATAGTACCATACGCCAGGTTATACGCTGGTGTGTTGTAAAAGCACTGCGTTTGTAATAAAGTTGACGAAGCAAAAGTAGAACTGTTCAAAGTGTTACACATTACAATCGTATACCAGTCATGGTAGGACAGTCCTCAACGGAACAGTCTCATATTGTTATTTAGGATATATGATAGATTGCATATGTCGCAGGACAGTAGTAGTAGGAAGCTATTTTCAATAGACCACATGAACACTGCTTAATGTCTTCCAGTGAATCCTCAGAAAGGGACCCGTAATTGGCTAAACATCTAATTGAAATAAATATCACAACAGTTGATGAATTGACAATTAAAACGTAATCGTTTCATTCGAATCGGATAGTAATTGCATACAAAAGATAGTTCACAATAATATAAAATGCTAAGTAACTAATGGATATGGTTATAGGTTGACGGACAACCCTGGTCCTAAATGAATACATATAGTTCAAAGTTAATGGACAACCCTGGTCCTAAATGAAAATAAAAGGGTCATTCAAAAATATTTTCGTGTTGGAAATAAATGACAATAACATTAAAGTTTTGTTAAATTTAATAAATGTAACACCAAATGAAAGAGAAGAACTAGATTTTTATCAATGGAAAACAACCATTTTTAAATGGCAATCACTAACTTTAAATTCGCTTAATCTGGAGCTAAAATTTCAATCATCAAAATTAACTTTGCAGTAACGGATCGTAAATTTTGCTTTCCAGATAGCTTCATAAGAAAAAGTCAGTGAGGATTAAACCTGGACTCCTCGGTGGCCAATTAACGTCGTCTCGATTACGCTCTTACTGTAGAATTCGAGTCAGTTGACAGGGTTATCGGGATTTATTTCCTGTACGGCAACAGCTTTATTAGAACGCAAGTGTAATGCCTTTAATAATCGGCAGAACTGTGATTTATTCAAATTTAGAGTTTTTGGGACCAAACGCATTATAGTCTTATATTAGCTGAGACAGATGGACATATAGTAGACGGTTTTCCCCGTTCTTGAAGTTCTTATGCAACCCGGCTTTTTGGCCGGCATTGTGTTCCCAGTCCCCTCTTGTGGACCCAATTGATTTTGCACTTAGAACATTATTTTTACCAACATTAAATTAAAATATTTTATTGAGACGCCCAGTAAAGATATATATATTTAAATCCTGATCCTTGTAAAAAGAAAAACCTGTAGACCTTTCCTCACCCTCTGTTACCTGCGTATGACAGACTACAGACAAAACAGAAACGAAAATATTTCTGAATCACCCTTAAGGGACAGCCCTGGTCCTAGAATAAAATATGCTGGGACAACCCTGGTCCAATATTTATTTTAAGGACCACCATGGTCTGTGACTATGTTTATAGTTAAAATAGAATTTGTTAATTTGAAATTATTAGAGGCCTGGTGGCATACGAACAACGTTGGTCTTAGCATTTAACATTGGACAACCTGGTCCAATATTTATTTCAAGGACAACAATGGTCCATGATTACGTAAATACTTAAAATAGAATTTGTTTATTTAAATTATTAATTATATTTATAGAAAGTTAGAAATTATTAGTGATACAATAACGTAAATCTGCCATGTTTTGTTGCTTGTCGCTCGAGGTCGACGACCCAATTTGGATGGCCGACTGTTAGCAACACTGGCTAAAATACTGTTTATTATCAGCAACACTGACCAAATTACTATTTTTATATAACTTTTGTGTAATGAAACAAGTGTAGCCACGTCAATACACCTTATTAAATATGTTATTATACCTTTGTCAATATACGTTTCATGACAAGACGTATATTGACAAAGGCAATTATTATTGTCCGGAAGTAGTTGGAGTTTTCTTCGAGAGTCGGGCCAGCCCGCTCAGTCAGTGTATTTTTGTACTCCAATCGAGAAAGTGTGAAGTGGAATATTGTCAAGTGTTAAAGTGTTAAAGTGGCAAATTGTAAAGACAAGTGGTAAAGTATAAGAAATACAGCATTAATTATGAGTAAGTTATGTTTTATTTCACTACTATTAATAATAATAAAATTAAAATCCTGAGATCACAAAATGTAGGTTTCTGTTGGCGCGATCTGAGTTAGCGCCAACATTGGCTATTTATGAAAATGTCATCTTAGAGGTAGTTTGTTAATTTAAATACATGATTCAACAGATAGTTTGACATCGCATGAGTCAAATATCGATTTTATTAAGCTACCGTCAATGAATCCTATATAATTTCCAACAATTCATTGTGAACGGAAAACTACTTCATAAGGTAGGTAGTTTTTGAAACATTTGCAATTTTTGTTACATTCAGCGCCATAAAAACCACAGTTGGTTTTACCTGGCACTGAGTTAATTAATTATAGCTATACAATAAAAATAAAACTATAGAAACCAGCATAATACCAAATTGGTAATGTAGGTACATAGTATTTAATCTTGTGGGTAGGTAAGAACAATGTGCAGCGCGACGCGCAACGTCGTGTACATTCACGTCATTCGTATTTTTAAATGCTATCATTTCTATGGAAAGAAATGTTGAAATATTTATTGGTTAAAAAAAAAAAAAAAAACTAATGCTATTTATGATTTAATATAAAAGGTATCCGGTAGTACCGGTGCTTCCGTTTTCATTTACTTTTAGATTCTTGCAGATTAAAAGTACATAATTGATTTCATTGAAAGGAAAAGGTTCAGGTACCAGTTTTCAGATTAATCGAGCCTATTGAAAGTGAACAAATTTTATAGCTTATTAAATGATGTAAAACTTTCGTGCCTACCCACCTACCACGATAAATATATATTATCTCTCACGATATGTTGATAATTTGACCGGCTTTCATGAACTGAATCCGTGGTAGATGCCTTTTACGATTCAAAAGAACTGGCATAAGTCTAATTGAATAAAAACATTTTGAATTTGAATTCTATTCATGGTTATATTCAGAACAACGGTATTAGAGTTACCTAAGAGAAGCGAAAGTGTAAGGCTCAAAGAAATGTTAAAAGGCCTTTTATAAATCTACCTTCGCCACGCAGGCGTATTTTTGGAAAACAGAGTGGCTCTTCGTGGGAGTATACATGGCAGTGTTTTTGGCCATTTAAGAATCTAGCTCCGCCTCGCAGGCGCAGCTTAAAAATTATTGGAAAACAGAATGGCTCTTCGTGGGAGTATACATGGCAGTGTTTTTGGTCATTTAAGAATCTTACTCCGCCTCGCAGGCGCAGCTTAAAAATTAAATGCCTCCTCGCGGGAGTGCATGGGCCATTTGAAAAACCTAGATCCACCTCGCAGGTGCAGCTTAGAAATTAAATGCCTCCTCGCAGGAGTGCATAGGCCATTTAAAAACCTAGATCCACCTCGCAGGTGCAGCTTAGAAATTAAATGCCTCCTCGCGGGAGTGCATAGGCCATTTTAAAAACCTAGATCCACCTCGCAGGTGCAGCTTAGAAATTAAATGCCTCCTCAAGGGAGTGCATAGGCCATTTAAAAACCTAGATCTACCTCGCAGGTGCAGCTTAGAAATTAAATGCCTCCTCGTGGGAGTGCATGGGCCATTTAATAAGCTAACTACGCCTCGCAGGCGCAGTGTAAAAGTCAAGTAAGCAACTCCTCGCGGGAGTGTGCATGACATTGTTATGGTCTCAGTGGAATATCAATCAGTCGCTCTTGGGCGCCACCGATATTTATGCTAAGGTTTACGCTCCGTTATACCTGTTTTTGCTTCGAAACCTCCTTTGGTTCGTCTTGGTCAACTCAATTTTACAGGTACAGGCTTATGACCTAATGTTTTGGCCGATTAAAAATCTAGCTACGCCTCGTAGGCACAGTTGAACTACGCGGGCTGGTCAGCACACCTCGTGCATTTGTTTGTAATGGTTCATGCCTACTTGCCCTTGCAGGGTAGTCGTTGCTAGGAGCACAGCTGCTCTCGTTTCAGTCACGACGTAAATAATTTTATGGTCTTTTGTATGACCTTATTAACGAAGGTATGGGTTCTAAGCGATACCGAATGCAAATATATTGATATAAATTTCAGAGGCCACTTGCGTCACGTAACAAACAAATTGGGAATAGTAAAAGCTCCGAAATTACACATAGAAATATAAGTATATTCTTATATCTCATAAAGCGTACCGCATACCGCTTTTTACAAGCTCCCGATATTTTTAATGGGAGTCATCCGAACATCGCAGTCCTATTGCCATAAATTGACATCTACAGTGTGTACAGTGAGCAATGCAATCATCTTGAATTGGCTGTCGCTCTCTTGCTGCTGGCTAATTGCAGCAAGTATTAAGTTTATAACATTGTGTTATTCACATCTCTCAAGCTAAAGGAGCCATACTTCTGACCAAGTAAAGGTGCCTATAAATAACATGAAAGGAAAGCCAACAAAGCAATTTATTATTTTTATTTAGAAAACTTAATTCTATCATTACACGCTAATTCAATGGATAAGTTAACCTAAATTCATTATCATGATAAACGCACCACCAGCTCACTACAGAGCACGGCTGTCTTCACTAAATGAGAAGGGTTAAATAGTTTGAATTATATAATAATATTTTTACTATTTACAACTAACCTAATGAATCTATACTTGTCATATATCGTTGTGGTTTATATGAGCTTGCCAAGTGATCAACTGATCAGGTAGATTTGTTCAGTGACTGACATGAGCGTGCGAACTTCGTACGTGAGTGACACCCGCTGCAGTACGCGAGTGCGAGTGTATGTTTGCGCCAACAGTGGCGGCTTGCGTCCACGTGACCCACTATTTCGGCTCTCAAGACTGTATTTTCTGAAGAATAGCAGGTTTTTGCACCTTCCCTCATATTATTGGTCTGCATGAAGCGAAGGATTTGAGATGATGGTATCAGAATCTCCTTTCTGCCATCTACATGCCTTTTGCAGCTTATTCTCTCACAAACAACGTTGCATGGACATCGCGTTTTCGTGCTTGATGGGCAGACTTCTCTTGTCGAGCCTTGGACCAAACCGATGCATTCCAGGAGAAATTTCCGGTTATTGTAAGTTTCAATCAATCAATATATTTTTGATGTAAATGCGTGTATGCTAAGAGCAATGCATTTGATGGAAAAGTCAACAGGATGTTAGAGTTTATTTAAAAGTATCACCTCATTTCCAAGGTCATGGTCAGCTTTTTCGTCTGGCATGGACTTATGACAGAAGAGGACGCAATCTGCTCCTCTCTGGGAACTGGCATCGTGGCTACCAGATTACTATTATCATTATTTATTATTTATAATAGACTAAGCAGCTTTCGCTGATTCGTCTATATCAGAGGTGCTTCGAGTTTTCCGAATGTTTGTTTAATGTTTTCTTGAACTGGTTAACAGAGCTTGTCATAACTACATCCTTGGGCAATTTATTCCATATGTGACCGACTCTGTTGGTCAGAAAGTGTTTTAATGGATTTGACACTGATAATTGACATGTAGCTTCATGTCATGTCCCCTAAAGCTAAGATTGCTCCTTCTCAGAAACATGCTTTCAAAGTTGGGACATTTAATAGTTATTTAGTATTTTGTACGTTTCAATCCTGGATCATAGTCTAAATACATTTTCAGTTTTGCAACAAAACAACGGTCATGCCGACTATGTTTCTAGACTTGGCATTCCTCTGAATTAGCATTTGCTAACCGCATACTCGTATGGCGGAGAAAGACTTTAGAATGAAATGCTAGATTTATTCGCACCTAGCCGTGCCCAGTGTAGCAAATTTATAATCTTAAACAAGACAGCTTTCCTACATGGAAAATTTAATGTTAACTGTTGAAATCGTTTTCCAAATCAAAGTCACATGACAAAAATTTTCATATGCTCTGCTCGTGGCAGAAGATTCATGGTTATACTTTTAAAATAAAACAACCCATTTATTTTTCAAAATTGTTGGTTCAGAAACTGATTCAGTGGACAAAAATTTTCAAATCTAACGAATTTCTATATTCGAATAATAACTTTGATCCAGCCTGATGTATCAGAACTTAAGATCTGTTTAGGGGGTGTGATTTAATTTCATAGTTATTCGTAATTGTAACATGGTTATTAATTCTGAGTGAATTAGATCTGTGTGCAAGGATGCTACAAGAAGCATTTACACAATACCTTACCTTGTATATGTTATAAGTGGGCTGTAATCCTAAAATGTACGACATGTTCTATGATGTTGCTGGATTTAATAGTCATGTGTAGGTCTGGATCGTAAAAGTTCCAGGAGCAAGGTATGTCCGACGCGGGAGCGATTTCAGTCCAATCCAAGATGTCAAATTAACAGGTTAAGACAGTTTTATTGTACAGTTTGTTCGGATACTATTGTGCAAGGAATGGATTTTCGTACCGAATCAGCTTACCGTGCCCCTAACTATGTCCTGATCCTCGATACGGGCTTTTTGGGTAACATTACCATAAAACTTTCAATAATTTGAAACTGTGAGAATATTCTTTGTTTTCACCAGTGAAATATCCACTTTTATGATTGAGCTTGGTCGATTTCTTTTCATATCTTTTGTGAATTGTACGAGCATTGCTGACTGTCTTCAAGTCAGCGTAGTTAAACATTCTTGTCATAAAATGTCAAAGTCACAGAATTATTCAAAGTAGTACTTACCTACCTTGTCTTTGTCACTTTTCGATTGTCAAATTTTGGGTGAGTGCTTTACAAGCTATCGGAGTTGTTAAGAAACGCATTCCTAAGCTTTCTTATCATTTAAATAATCCTTTACATGGTGATAGGATTTCCAGTAAGTTTCGTTTTATGAAACTTTAAGCTTGTTGAGAGACGTCTCCAAAAGGTTTTTGTTCCTTTTTTGCTTCAAAGTTAAAATCTTTAAAACATGGTAATATTGAGCGCGCCAAGATAGATCTTGGAATGTCTAAGCATTGTGCCAGAAGACAGTTTGTAATAACTACGTTTTATCACCATAGCTGGGCATTAACTCATTAATCCCTTCATCATTAATTAATGAAGTCAACATTTCGGCTAACAATAAGTCATTACAAGTCCTGGTCTGGTTCAAAGTGTCCTAGCTACAGCCGCCCAACGCAGGTTGTAGAGTGTTCCTTTATAGCTTTTTCATGCTTAGTTTAAAATAAACTTCTAATTCTAATAATAGGAAGGATGGCTGCTAGTCAAATCAGCGACTTTTTATCATGTATTATAGAAGCAAGCGTTATTTTGCGGAGGTCCATGATATGCAAGGAACCAAAAGCTTAATTTGCTATAATTTATTTTTGACAGTGGCATCATCCCAATTCTTGTAGAATGATAAAACAAAGAGTATGAAGAAAATACCTAAACAATGACGAATTGTTTATTTATGAGTTTCAAATTAAAATTTTCTTCTGTTCTGGTGAGAACTGTACGAACTTTTCTAAATAGCAAAGCTATGAGCCAAGAAAAGGACATGGAACTAAAGAAACTAGACTGTTCTGGGAAGATTTTTCCTGGTCATAGTGAAAATAGTTATTTTAAACAAAGGAACCTTTCCATTTTAAATTCGCTCCATGGCATGTTTTGTGCATGTACTAAGTTACTTATTTTTACCCAGGATTGTTCATTGTGATTAAATTGTTCTTAATAGATATCTAAGATATCAGATGTCCGAGGATTTCATGCAGGACGGTAATAATTTCAGTATGTTTTCGAAACGATTGGGTCAATTGTCTAATGTTGTTGAAATAGCTGTATTTTGACCCAGTTATATTGTTTTTGGTGGTATATATTATGTTATTGACTCATAGAGTGAGTCTAAAATATTTAATCACTCTTGCAATGGCAATTGTTTTCATGACTAATCACTATCCTAATATTGATGCTGTCTAATTAATAGGTAGACTTTACATGCAAAGAATGTATTTACAAGTGTTTGTGAGGTCAGCCTTACCTATTGACTGAGTATTACACATACAGGCACGCATATAATTTTAATTGCTAAATTTATTGCCTAGCTTATAATGGTTTGCCTGATGTAATACATACACGCGTATATCTTTTCTGTTATTTTGTATGTTGACTTGCAAACTCATTCTTAATTCGCAATCATGTGAATAGTTTGTTAATGAGGATTTACACCCCGTAATTTTTCTTTTCTCTTTTCTTAGCAAGAAAATGGCATTATTTGCTCAACATATCAGTTGTCTTATATATATGTCACATTGGCGTCAAAGATGTTAAATCTTTGTATGGCGCAGATCACCACCACCACCAGGCGATAACAAACACGTCTCATATTGTTTAAGCATCGAGTAAGGTACAGTCAAATTAATAGACGCGTTTTACCTACCAATAAAACGCTTATTAATTTACTTACCTTACTCGATGCTTAACTTTGAATTCTGCCTGGTGATTTTCAACGCAATGAATAAAATAACGCGGCCACTTTGGGCCACGCTTCGCACTGCAAGGCGGTGGTGGTGAGAGAGAGGGACAGCGCTATATGATAGAGCGAGATAGATGCGTTAAGGCGGGACAAATGACGTCTATCTCATATTGTTTAAGCATCGAGTAAGGTAAGTAAATTAATAAGCGTTTTATTGGTAGGTAAAACGCGTCTATTATACATTTCTGAGACGGTAACAATCAGTGTATTATTTTATATGTATCAATCAAACAGACTGCAGGTATCCCTAGAACACCTAGGCAGTTGTTCTTACGTTTATTATCAAATTAATAATACCTGCCAAAATTTGACATTTTCGCAAAACAAAAACTCTGTTTCAGCCCAGTGCGGCGAGGGCGGCGGGCGGCGCAAACAGAAATAATAAATATTTATTGATATGGATCAGTCTGCCGGGACTCCTGTGCCACGTGTGCGGCGACGCAGCTGCCTGAGCCGCGCACAGCGTTGCTGGGGTGCGACTCTGCATTGAAACTTCACGTTTACGCGGCTCTATGACATAATAATATTATAAATCGAATGTTAGAAAAGAGCGACCGCCGAATTCCTCGCTGGTTGTTCTCGATAGGAGAGGCATTCCGAACCAGTGGTGGATTTATTTGACCAATCAAAAGTACAATTTATTTATTTGAACCAAAATGTTTCTATTCTATTCCATTATAATGATAATATTATTTAAAATAGGTAGAATTACCTATTTTATTCTTTTAGCATCGTGACGTCGAAAATTGGACTCTTTCAGTTTGAACGGTTTGACTTTTGAGTTTTGAAGAAGATTTTTTGTTCAAAACTCAAAAGGATTTTTCAAGTGTTGGATCAGTCTGGCTGTCCCGCTCGGCACTTCTCCGCCGCAGCACTCTCGCACAGTGGTCGCGCTCATCGCCGAGTGATGTCATGCACCCCACGAGCACTCGCCGTTTCCCCCTGTCGGCCGACAGCCTGGCACCGCCAACAACGGAATTGATGTGGCCGCTCCATTCCTCGCTCGCTGGAGCCCTGCACCTCGCCCTGCGCTACACGACGCTCAATGGAGTCACTCTCGCGCGCCGCCGCGACCGGGAGGCATGTCCGAAGAACTTTAGTGTGCGACTCTGTGCTATCGCAGACGTTGTTTTATCTTATTGCCGGGTTCATACGAGTAAGGCATAGAGAGATTGGATTCCTTAGATTGTTTCACCCCCAGCACTACATCTCCAGAGCATCAGTCTTCTTCTCGACTAGTCGCAAAGTCACCGTCTCCTGCACGTTGCAGTAACACACAGTAAGTGGGAATGTCCTCGCAATGTAACAGCACGGCGCCGCAGCGGGCGCCTCGCAGCTACAACACTTTTGCGTTAGGCGATAAAATGATTCAGATGTTAGCTTTTTGCGTCGAACCACTCATCTGTTATTTATTTACCCATATATTTGTATGATCGCACGTATATTATGTTTATAGGAAGCGTGGAAGGAAAGATCAGTCCATCGGTTAAATGAAAGTTAAACCTAGCTCCGGCTACACGCTCCGCTTAGCAGCTTCGGGAAGTGCGCGGGATACCGTGTTATCATGTGTTATCGTCCACACGCACACTGGCTTGTGCACAACATACACATCTCAACGTGATACGTTACTTTACTAACAAGTCGGCATTCTTCCTCTTACTCTGGGTGTTAAAGTATAGTGACAAGTAACTCTTATAAACGAGCAAGTAGATTCTGCTATTCCATTGGATTTTTTTATTCAGGGTCAAAGGTCAAAAAAATTGTTGTTCGCGATTTTCAGCAAAACGGTAAGTTTTATCATAAAAATACTTAAGACAAAAATTGTAGATCATAAAATTATCTATAAAAAATGTCTTAATATTTTTTTCCTACGAGCCACCGTTTCTAAGATATAACGATTCAAAAATTTGTAAAAGTTGTTATCGTCATAATATGCCACGTTTCCACGCCACCACCGGTGAGGCGCTCACTTGGCGCGTTTTTTCCGCGGGTCAGTTATGATCCTGTTTAATTTTTCAGCAGTTTTTCTGGTGCAAGTGGAAGTAAGGTTTGAACTGGTTCTAATGTACTGTTGACCGACTTCCAACCGCAGTCTGTAGGGTCTAGCTGATAACCGAGCCTCACTTGAACTTGATGATATATCTAGGTACCCGTAAAAGATGTCGATAGGGTTGGAAGTTGGTCAATGATAATGATAAAACTTACCGTATGTAGGTTCGTTGACCGGACTATTTGGTGGTCAGATATTATTATAATAGTAGGAAAACATTTAGCTTCGTAAAAATAGGTTTACATTATAGGGGATACATTACAGCTGAGTTGCTGTCGACTGGCAGGTGCATGGGAACATTACAGCTGAGTTGCTGTCGACTGGCAGGTGCATGGGAACATTACAGCTGAGTTGCTGTCGACTGGCAGGTGCATGGGAACATTACAGCTGAGTTGCTGTCGACTGGCAGGTGCATGGGAACATTACAGCTGAGTTGCTGTCGACTGGCAGGTGCATGGGAACATTACAGCTGAGTTGCTGTCGACTGGCAGGTGCATGGGAACATTACAGCTGAGTTGCTGTCGACTGGCAGGTGCATGGGAACATTACAGCTGAGTTGCTGTCGACTGGCAGGTGCATGGGAACATTACAGCTGAGTTGCTGTCGACTGGCAGGTGCATGGGAACATTACAGCTGAGTTGCTGTCGACTGGCAGGTGCATGGGAACATTACAGCTGAGTTGCTGTCGACTGGCAGGTGCATGGGAACATTACAGCTGAGTTGCTGTCGACTGGCAGGTGCATGGGAACATTACAGCTGAGTTGCTGTCGACTGGCAGGTGCATGGGAACATTACAGCTGAGTTGCTGTCGACTGGCAGGTGCATGGGAACATTACAGCTGAGTTGCTGTCGACTGGCAGGTGCATGGGAACATTACAGCTGAGTTGCTGTCGACTGGCAGGTGCATGGGAACATTACAGCTGAGTTGCTGTCGACTGGCAGGTGCATGGGAACATTACAGCTGAGTTGCTGTCGACTGGCAGGTGCATGGGAACATTACAGCTGAGTTGCTGTCGACTGGCAGGTGCATGGGAACATTACAGCTGAGTTGCTGTCGACTGGCAGGTGCATGGGAACATTACAGCTGAGTTGCTGTCGACTGGCAGGTGCATGGGAACATTACAGCTGAGTTGCTGTCGACTGGCAGGTGCATGGGAACATTACAGCTGAGTTGCTGTCGACTGGCAGGTGCATGGGAACATTACAGCTGAGTTGCTGTCGACTGGCAGGTGCATGGGAACAATACAGCTGAGTTGCTGTCGACTGGCAGGTGCATGGGAACATTACAGCTGAGTTGCTGTCGACTGGCAGGTGCATGGGAACATTACAGCTGAGTTGCTGTCGACTGGCAGGTGCATGGGAACATTACAGCTGAGTTGCTGTCGACTGGCAGGTGCATGGGAACATTACAGCTGAGTTGCTGTCGACTGGCAGGTGCATGGGAACATTACAGCTGAGTTGCTGTCGACTGGCAGGTGCATGGGAACATTACAGCTGAGTTGCTGTCGACTGGCAGGTGCATGGGAACATTACAGCTGAGTTGCTGTCGACTGGCAGGTGCATGGGAACATTACAGCTGAGTTGCTGTCGACTGGCAGGTGCATGGGAACAATACAGCTGAGTTGCTGTCGACTGGCAGGTGCATGGGAACAATACAGCTGAGTTGCTGTCGACTGGCAGGTGCATGGGAACATTACAGCTGAGTTGCTGTCGACTGGCAGGTGCATGGGAACATTACAGCTGAGTTGCTGTCGACTGGCAGGTGCATGGGAACATTACAGCTGAGTTGCTGTCGACTGGCAGGTGCATGGGAACATTACAGCTGAGTTGCTGTCGACTGGCAGGTGCATGGGAACATTACAGCTGAGTTGCTGTCGACTGGCAGGTGCATGGGAACATTACAGCTGAGTTGCTGTCGACTGGCAGGTGCATGGGAACATTACAGCTGAGTTGCTGTCGACTGGCAGGTGCATGGGAACATTACAGCTGAGTTGCTGTCGACTGGCAGGTGCATGGGAACATTACAGCTGAGTTGCTGTCGACTGGCAGGTGCATGGGAACATTACAGCTGAGTTGCTGTCGACTGGCAGGTGCATGGGAACATTACAGCTGAGTTGCTGTCGACTGGCAGGTGCATGGGAACATTACAGCTGAGTTGCTGTCGACTGGCAGGTGCATGGGAACATTACAGCTGAGTTGCTGTCGACTGGCAGGTGCATGGGAACATTACAGCTGAGTTGCTGTCGACTGGCAGGTGCATGGGAACATTACAGCTGAGTTGCTGTCGACTGGCAGGTGCATGGGAACATTACAGCTGAGTTGCTGTCGACTGGCAGGTGCATGGGAACATTACAGCTGAGTTGCTGTCGACTGGCAGGTGCATGGGAACATTACAGCTGAGTTGCTGTCGACTGGCAGGTGCATGGGAACATTACAGCTGAGTTGCTGTCGACTGGCAGGTGCATGGGAACATTACAGCTGAGTTGCTGTCGACTGGCAGGTGCATGGGAACATTACAGCTGAGTTGCTGTCGACTGGCAGGTGCATGGGAACATTACAGCTGAGTTGCTGTCGACTGGCAGGTGCATGGGAACATTACAGCTGAGTTGCTGTCGACTGGCAGGTGCATGGGAACATTAATTTCGTCTAGTAGACGTGTAGTATATACAAAAGGGCTGGTTCATTTTATGTGCAAAGGATGGGCCGGCTACCCAGCGTGGAAATGCAGCCAGTATTTTTGACAGCATTCTACAGCAGTATTAGATAAATTTCGTTGTAGTTAAGATTTAAAAAAAAACTACTAAGAGATGTCGTACGTCAGGGCAAGCGGATACAAAGAATTTTTTTTTTAAACTTCTCATGGGTACTTACAGTTGATTTCAGAATCCTCTCGCGTAAAATATTCCGCCAGAGTTTAGGGGTCGTTAAGAAAAATAAATGTTCAATAATTTCTGGCTGGTTGACTATCTTAGCCTTAGGTATATTAGCTTTCATAGAAGTTCCATAGCTTTACCACATGCTTTACCGAATAGCTAGAGATTTTAAGTAAATACTTTGATATATTGTGATCCTTTAAGTGGACCCTAGAAGATAGTTTCTATTCTAGAACAGAATAAGGTATAGCTATATGTATTTGGGCGAGTGCGAAAGGCACTTAGGCTTCGTCCGCGAGTCAGGTCACGATCGCGAGCTCAGCGGTGTTGCGGGGCTGCGGGGCTGCGGGGCTGCGGGGCTGACGGGGCTGCGGGGCTGCGGGCGACAGGGGCTCTGTGATGCTGCAGTCGATGACCGGCGCCTCTGGTGGATCATCCGTGGCTCTTGGATCAAGCTGCTTGTTTTTCAATCTATACTAATATTATAAAGAGGTAAAGATTCTTTGTAGAAAGTAATCTCTGAAGCTACTGAATTGATTTTGACAATTCTGTCACGAGTAGAAAGCAGTGACATAGATTATACCTGATTTTCAAAAAAAAATAGAGATCCTGCGAAATTGTAATAAGCTGCCCGTGCGAAGCCGGAGCAGATCACTAGACCTAAATAAACTTGAAATGACGAGCAACTCTGAAATTGTGACCAATTTTTATACGAAAACTGTCGAAACGTCAAACCATCGACTCATTAACATCTCGTTATTTTAGACCATTTTGGACGATCTCACCTCTGGGTGACAGGGGACGTCAAGGCCTTCTGCACCCGCCAGGTTCCCATCGGACTGTCCCCTGCTACCTATCTGACGGGCCCCGGGAGTGTTAAACGGGTCAAGGTCGCTGGGATTTGACGCAAACAATTATATTACAGACCGTTCTTTAGTGAACGTAATGTAATCAGTTTGATTTTTATTATTTGTTAAAAGGTAGGGCAGGTATTTATACGACTTTGGCTATATGGCTTTGAATAACACCCTTGATACCAAGATATGTACCTATCTGCTAAAAAAAATCGGTCTAAAATGTTTTTAAAAATTTTGGTGAAAATGAATGATGATTAGGCAATATAAGTGAATGTGATTGTCGGCGTGCAACATCGACGTGTGCAAGCGACTGTCGGTTACGTGTTTACGATGTGTTTATTTCTTGTGTGTTTATTGTATTCATTGTTATTTACAACATAAGGTACTTATCTACTCACCTAACACCTAACTATGTCCACGCCAGAGATTACCTTAGTAGGTACCTACATAAGTAGAGGAATAAAATAACGTTTTTAAATATTAAATATTTTATTTGAAAACAAACTTATTCGATTCATGTATACATAAAGTTTCATGTTTTACATACATAGTCTCCGTATTTATACAATAATTTTAAGTGTTCTTCTCTACTTAAACCAATTTATTGTAAAACTTGTCTATTATTATCATTATAATATGTACAATATCATGCTATACAACGTCTCGCCTTCACCTCGATGAGCTCACCAGTGCAGTCAAATCATCCAAAGCTACGTCTGAAGGTTTCCCATTCTCTGACTTCAAAATCGCAATTATAGTGCGTTGAGAATGAAATCCTGTGCTCTATATGACAAAAGTACTGTTTTCTGTATCTACTGAATGTTACTTTTGTCATGATAGGTACTACCATACAGCAAATAGGTATGCCGAGTTGCTTCTCTCTACGCACTATACTCACTACTTACTCAGTACACTACTCAATACATAATATACAAAATGCGAATCAGTACAGAGAAGTGTGAAGGTGAAATTCTTGAATCGACTACAGTTCAAATATAATAGTAAATCTCGTCTCATTAAAAAACAGACATAACTTTGGATGTTTGTGGGAACGCTCCTTACACTATCCGTATCCGTACGTTAAGGAATTGTTAGAGTATGAAAATAATAAAAATAAACTGATAAATGCACTGCTTTATTTCTCATTACAACGATTACAAGATTTCAATGTTTTGTTTTATACAGCAAGATCCCGGAACTGCTAGACCTTACTTCTTTTCTAAGAGAAAATGTACAGGATAGAGTAGTGTTAGTGCACCTACTATTAAATTCTATAAAAAACATGCGTGTATGTGCTAACGGCATTCCGAACCGGTGGTAGATTATTATTTTGACGATTCAAAAGCACTTGTAAAAGTTTAATTGAATAAAAATATTTTGAATTTTGAATTTTAACTTGTGCTGTTTGCCAATTTATGGGTATCAGCTGCTAAAGATACCTATGCAAGACATTGCTCATATTCCTAATGTACATATTTAAGTATATTTTACAGAAGACTGTTACTATTCAATACTGCCAAACATTTTCCGTCAGCAGTGATTTCTGCCAGACGCATTAAAGCTCGCGAGAAAATAACATAATTTATAATCTCATATATCATTATGCATCGTGATGTTATTCAGGAAATGTACATAAACATGCACTCTGGCGGTAAGAAAAGTGAGTAATGTTATTAGTTTTTACGCGCCTTCAGCAATTAGCTGTAAAACAAGTTGTTGTACCTACAGTCAAACTAGGCACTAACACTACTCTATTAGGTACACATGTTTTTTTCTCAGAAAATAAGTAACGTATGGCGATACTGGGATCTCGGACCAATAATACACGTTCCTTAACAAACAATTAATGTTTCTAAATATTTTTGTCAATTTTGTCTTCGTTAGGACAAAATCATTGCATAACATTTTAGCAACTTAATATGCACTGTGATTCAGATAGAGTAATCTCCTTCTTAAAGATAAAAAATACTTTTGAAGCACCTAATCCTCTTTTAATTTAAGACCACGTCAAAGTTAATCCTTGAAGGATTAAGAAATTCTTTTACAAAAACTGTTAACGAGGAAACTGTTTACGACACTTTTCCTATAAGGTATTTAGAATTTTTCAATAATAATTTAACTTTTTCTCTATATATTTTATTACATAATATTATATTCTAATATAATAATATGAGGGTGTGTTTATATAATTACTTAACATCTCGAAACACTTATGTTTTATAAAAATAATAATTAAGTAGGTAAGTATAGGTACAATTTTCACAATCATTTATAATTATATTTTTTAAATAAGAGCAAGATGTCGTCGTTACGAAACTTTATAAATCAGAAATAAATAGATATTTAAATAAAAAATTGTATTGTACATTTTTTATGATCTAAACCTTAATTCATCAGGGCTAAAATAATTACTTAAGTCATAAAAAATTATCCTAGTTCCACGGACTGATGTATAATAATTACAAATAATTCCAAATAGGAACGACGTTATTTTCATTTATGGTAATTAAAGTTACAAATAAATAATTATCTTTATGCTTATAAGATAACTTTGAACAAATACTCGTATTATTTATTCTAATGGAACATAACGAATAAGTTTAGTTCAACGTATTACAGACACCACAGCAATCAAACGTTTAAAGGGTGACTTTGTGCCTTTCCCTCGAGGTTGTCCAAGGATGCGATTGATACCTCTTTTTAAATCGGGTAGCAAAAGTGACCCAAACAATTACAGGCCAATTTCAATTTTGCCAACACTGAGCAAGATATTTGAGAAAATCATGCTCAACCAACTGCTTCAGCATTTCAATTTAAATAAGCTACTCCATTCTGAACAGTATGGCTTCACTAAAGGTCGATCAACAACCGACGCGGCCGCAATGCTGTTAAAGCATATATTCAATGCGTGGGAGGGGTCACAGAATGCCATTGGTATTTTCTGTGATTTATCCAAGGCATTTGATTGCGTTGAGCACGAGACTCTTTTAGTTAAATTGAGCCACTATGGAATCAAAGACACTGCGCTTGGTCTCATTGCGTCCTATCTTAGCGATCGTATACAAACTGTATGTGTGAATGATGTGAAGTCATCCGGATCAGCCTCACTAATGGGTGTTCCTCAAGGCTCTATTCTAGGTCCTTTCATGTTCTTAGTATACATAAACGATTTACCATATGTAGTCCAAAATATTTGCGATATCGTACTATTTGCTGACGATACGTCTTTGATTTTTAAAGTCGATAGAAATAAGGACAATTTTGACGATATAAATGGTGCCATATCTCAGGTAACTCACTGGTTTACTGTAAATAATCTACTTTTAAATGCAAAAAAAACTAAGTGTATTGAATTCGCACTGCCCAATACCAAGAACACAAGTAACATTAATTTAATGATAAATAATGATATTTTGAAAATAGAAGAGACTACTACATTTTTGGGGATAACCTTAGATGCGAAGCTGCAATGGGGCACCCATATATCAACTCTTGCTGGCAAACTAAGCTCTGCTGCTTACGCGGTTAGAAAGATTCGACAATTAACTGACGTGGAGACCGCAAAGATAGTATATTTTGCTTATTTTCATAGTATTATGTCTTATGGTATCTTAATATGGGGTAGAGCGGCAGATATTGGGAGAATTTTTGTATTACAAAAAAGGGCAATACGCGCAATTTATAACTTAAAACCACGCGATTCACTTCGAGAAAAATTTAAGGAAATAGGTATCCTTACCGTAGCCTCTCAATATATTTACAACAACATAATTTTTGTAAGACAAAATATTCTTAGTTACAAGAAGGTTGGCGATCTACACAACAGGCTGACTAGACACCGTAACAGGCTTGCGACTCCTACACTCCGTCTCAGGAAGGTCCAAAAGTCATTTGTGGGAATGGGTATAATCTTCTATAACAAAATTCCTCAGTCAATTTTGGACTTGCCTTTACACAGGTTCAAAAAATCTATTAAAAATATGCTCTTGAGAAAAGCATATTATACTATCGAAGATTATGTAAATGATAAAAAAGCGTGGATTTGAACTTCGATTCGCTCCAGCAATGCGCAGGACTTCAATTGCTTTTATACATGGCATAATATTGTATATCAAATCTTTGAAAAGAGCAACCGCCGAGTTTCTTGCTGGTTCTTCTCGGTAGGAAAGGCATTCCGAACCAGTGGTAGATGCTTTTGACGATTCGAAAGAACTTGTAAAAGTCTAATTGAATAAAAACATTTTGAATTTGAATTTGAATTTGAATTTGCGAACCCAGCAACTCAATCCGATAGATGATAATGTCGATATTACCCACCGCTAAAGTGTGTTAACCAGTTACACTTAAGATAATTTAGAGTTAAACTCAATTCTGACAGGCTGAATTCTTAAAGTGCGAAAAATGGTTCACAGTAGGTACATTAATTAGTTAATGTTGAATTCCCTAAATAATCTGCTGTATAACGACAATGTATTTTTTATAGCGAATAAATTATCATTCAATTCATCTAATAATAAAGAATATGTAAGCAGGTAGTGGGACGTATCTTTAAATTAATTACTGAGTCGGGATAACTTTAGTGATAAAAGGTAAAATACGTAATAAGTCATTGATGAACTTAATATAAATGGGGTCTTCAAGTAATTTATTTCCTAAATCTAAATATCACTTATCTAACTATTTTATACAATTATTTATTCTCGATTTATTTAATCTCTTACAATATACAAAATGTTTGACTGACTCTATGCTTGAACTATCATCGCGGTAGGATGACACAAATGTGATAATCGTAAGATCCCAGGACCGGCAGACTTATTTATTTTCTGAGAAACAAATTGTGTGTGATAGAGTAGGCTAGTGCATACTAATAACGTACGCATATCTACTACCTTGTGCCGACGGTCAATATGAAGGTATCAACTGCTAAAGGTACACCTACTAAACACATTACTCTCTTTTCTTAAAATCTAAATGCTGACTTTTATGTAATGATGCTCAATACTGCCAGACACTTTTCGTTGGCCGTAATTCTGCCAGGCGCACAAAAATAACATAATATTTAATGTTACTTATGGTCTGAGTCGTAATTTTCATATTATGATAACCAAAAAATACACACAAAAATCAGCACCCAGACTTTAAGAAAAGTAAGTACTTAATATTTATACGCATCTTTAGCAGCTCATATCTGCATTGGCCGTCCGCGTCGGCACAAGCTCGCAAATATGCGTGTTACAAGTACACACTAACACTACTCATAATACACGTTTACACGTTTTGTTTCTCACAAAATAAGTAACGTCTTGTGGCCCTGGGATCTCGGACCATAAACTTTTCCGATTTGTCGGATAATTCACTAACTCAGTGTTCAACACTGAACGATAGCCACCGAGCTCATTTACATTCATGTTCAATCCATTGTAGGTTTCCCACGGAAAAATATTTTAATATCACTCAGCAAACCATCAATGTAGAACCAACCAATGTCAAATGATCTCGGTGGCTACCATTCAGTGTTGAACATTAAGTTAGTGAATCTCCCCACTGGGGTGCAAATGTATTGACCGTTCAAGCCCACCCATGCAAGGCGTAAAATGAATCTGCCTAGAGCCGGAACGAGAAGTGTTCGAAGGTTCCGCTGCAGTTTGTTGCACTGAGTCGGCCGTTACTCTCAAGAACTACCTACACATTTTTATAATAGTGAATAGTGTTTGTAAAGACGCTTCATTTCACACAAGAACGTATCCGATGCGTCAGTTAACCTGTCAATACGCTTACTGCGATCAGTATGTATACAAACTCGTTTCTTATTACAAAATAGTATTTACAGTGTAAGGGGAGCGAGTGACGTCAATGTGAGTCTCTGCCCGCGCGCCACCCGTCGTTTTGTACACATACACTCATTTTTTCAAAGACACAATACCTATTTAGATATAAGTTGTAAGGAGGTAGTGAGCTGTACAATTTAATGGTCGGCCGCAGGATCAGAAAAGAATAAACGCCATCTAACTATCCGAACTAGTTTAAACTACGTAACCATACGTCACTCGTCGGCGCACAGCACTGGGCGTTAATAGAGACGGGAGAAATCAGCAAAACAAAAATTATATACTTAAATCTAGTTATATGCTGCCTACTAGGATGTGATGAAGAATGAATCACAGTCTTTTTCATAACCACCAATGAATAAGCGGAGTAGCGCAGACGGGCGGCGACGACGCGGCGTCAGAGAGCAGGCTGCTGGAGTGGGACGCACATCATTTACAGTGACAAGACAATATATCCGTACGGTCCTCGCTCGTAAAAATCTTATTTGTTAGTACTTCAATATAAATAACGGCAAATCATGCACGTGTTCTGTGTTATATCACTTATAATTACAAAATATTGAACGATGTCCCTGCCATAGAAAACTTACTGAGGATGTACCTACGAATGGTGTTCATTAGAATTTTGACAACATTTTTCAATAATTTTCAATGATGAATTTCTTTCTAAATAAAAATAGAATACAATGAACATGATTAGAATTATTTTATCTTTAACTGTCACAAAAATGTCTTGCTAGCATTTTGTAGAGCTCAGTTGTTATTATTTTCGTTACCAAACGTTCACCAAATTATATCTGAATTCGTGTGAATGTTTTGCCGGTATTTGTATTTCAAAAACATGAGAGTATCACTCATGAATGAATTAATTGGTACTTAATTAATCGAAAACTAAGTTTCCTTGGGATAAAATGTGGTAGGAGATGATGGCAGCTGGCACACGGCGCCTGGCGCGCCGCATCAGCTGGCGAGCAGCGCGGCGCGCAGGCGCGCGTGCAGCGCCGCGGCCGCCAGCAGCGCCAGCACGCAGCGCCAGCTGTCGGACAGCCCCGCCGAGCCCGTCTGCATCGCCGCCGGCCGCTCGCCTGCCGCACCACAACCACACGTCACACGTTATAAACAGTTGCTGTTTGTTAAAATGCATTGTTGCATTGAATATACCATAAATTCAGCAGAACAGCGATTGAGATTGTATTGTACTAATGATTGATACAGCTTCTTCAGAAGCTTCTTCAGAATCTTTTGCAGGAACTTGTGTCGAAATTCTGGACTGTTAACTTTTCCTAATTTAGTTAAAATCTCATAGATACCCACTTATGTCCTAATGATTTGCATTAACATTTTCTTTTCTGTGTTTCACCTGGTCTGGTTGAAGGAAGGGAAATCCGTTAGAAGCGGTCAATTTTAGACTCGTGGTACCTGTAGGACTCGTCAATCGTGACGCGCCACAAAATGATGACAAAGTGCGCGCAGACGCACGTGATTGCTGCCCGTGTGTATCGCTCCGAGGTGTCCACGGTCCAGCTCCTCAGCGTCACGCTTCCAATATGTCGTCATTCGTAAAGAGGCTACAGGAGCAGCGTAAAGTGCAATCAATGCTCGAAAAGAATCGGTCATCATCAAAGTTGCCAGGCCCGCCAGTTCTTACTTATTTTCTGAGTAACAAAATGTATGGGATAGAGTAGTTTTGGTGTGTATTTGTAACGTACCGCCGGCTTAGGTTAGCAGATACTCGTATGCGTGTGTTAAAAGTACACACTGACATTACTCTATCCCACAGATTTTGTTTCTCTGAAAATAAGTAACGTCTGGTGGCACTGGGATCTTGCTCTGTCGATGTCGGTCGAGGTAGTGCGAAGTGAAGGTCTCGTACCGTTGAGCACGTGCACGCGCACGGCGGCGAGCTCGGCGTTGGAGGGCGCGCAGGAGTAGCGGCCGGAGTCGGCGGGCGTCGCGTCCTGCACCAGCAGGTACGACGTGGTGGCCGCGCCCTTCTCCGTCACCACCGACACGCCGCCGCGCGACGAGTCGTACGATATCACCTGCTTCAGACACACCCGCGCACATTCATACACCGCGCTCGTGCTGAGCCCCCGTGCGAGCTGTAACCGACCGCGCTGGCGTCGCAGACTCGGCAGTGAGTCGTGACGCTGGGCGACGTCAAAACTAGGCTGTTTTAGGCCAATATCTCACTGGAACACCATGGTAGCGCCCTTGGTTGCGCCACCGTCGTATCTCGAGCTTCCAAATGAGAAACACCAGAGCAGACATCGTGGTGAAAACGATCACCTCACATCAACAATGTACACGCGGAATAACATCGTCACGTACGAACAGCGTGAGGAGGAGCATTCCTGATGGTTGAGTGAGGGAGCTCTATACAGTTAGTGGCACCAGGGGGTGATCTCAGCTGCTGCCACCAAATTGGTTGCGCAACCAACGAGCGCCAGGTGATATACATTTTCCTCCATACATTTTGATGGTAGGACGGAAGATGGTGGTTGCGCCGCCACTGGTGTCCTAGTGAGATAGTGTATTACCACGTGATTACAGGGCTCACAAACCATTGCTACTAATATTATGCATCGGCTACTGTTACAGCTCGCATATTTTGACAATACAGTTTAAAAGTTATGATTAAATATAACTTATTTCTACACCTAAGTACTTGCCATTACTCTTGATTCTATTTTAGCTAAAATAGAAGAAACTGTGTAATTTGTATATTATACTCGAAAGAGTTATTATCAGATGTTGTTGTATTGGCGATAATATTTTCTTATTTAATACAGTACCTACGTTTATCGCTCCATCCCTAATTCGATCCATTGACAAAATTGACCATTAAAATAAGGTAGTTAATTTACACTATTAACACTCAAGTGGGTCAAATTCTATCAACGTCAGTAGTGAGTACAAGCTATCAGATATGCGCACGCAGGTACATACGAATACTATTTGTTCCACACATTATGTTTTATTTTGCGGAAAATAAGAAACGTCTGGCGGTCCTGGGATCTTGCACTATTATATAACTACAAAATAGCAAAACGTACCCTAAATAAGTCAATTTCTTGATGAACTTTTTGATAAAATCCTAAATTCTCTTGCAGTCCTTGCAGATCACAAGTTAAATTAAATTTCCAGTAAGTTTAAGAAATTGTAGGGAAGGAATTATATAGTGCCCGCACCAAATACAAATAAATCAAAACTATAGCACCATATAAAGAATCTTGAATAACTTTAATAGTTATATCGTGTATGTTGATACACGAATGTATGTACAACATTTTTGTCATGCTTAATTATTGCCAATTTTTTATTCTCAAAAGTGAGGCCCGAGTCCTCTGACACATACAGTGTCAGCAGCGTCTCCTGTCTCCTGCCAGCGTCGCAGCACGCCATGGATGTTCGCACGTACCTGACGTACCGCTATCAGTCAATCTCTTAAGAGGGCTCTCTCCGTCACTCGTTTCATACAATCGTAGTTCCAATTTCATTTGAATATTAAGCAACCAAAGTAAATGAAATTTTGCAGACATATTCTAGAAACTAATATCTATGTCTGTGGTTTTCCAGATTTCGGTTAAAATATTCGGTTTGAAAGTTACGCGGTCTTAAAAATTTACATACAAATCTTTGAGCCCCTGTAATTTTAAAACTACATATTTTTAGAAAAATCTAAAACACCACAGACACAGATATTAGTTTCTAGAATATGTCTGCAAAATTTCATGGACTTTGGTTGCTTAATATTCAAATGAAATTGGAACTACGATTGTATGAAACGAGTGGAAACGAGTGACGAGTGAGCCCTGTTAATAGCTCTTCTCAGTAGAATCTACTTTCCGAAAGACACACTTTATATAACGCAATTCAATAACAGTTGAAGCGTGCAATGCAAAGTGCTGTTTCAAACTCTGTTGCAGCATAGCATCCTCTATAGAGTAGGAGCCAGATAAGTTCTCGAACCATTCAAAGTTCCATTCATGACACCTTTGCCATTGACACTAATTGCCGCTCAGTTTGGATTGGCTATTAATTCGCGCGATGCGAGTTGTCGCGTAACTCGATATTGTAACGACCCTACATTTTACACCAAAGTGTTACCAAAATAATATTTAAAAAAAAAAAAAAAAAAAATTGTATTAAAATTTTTACTTCAATTTTATCAAAATCAGGTCAGTGAATACTTGTAGAGATGTACTTACACATACAAACATAAAATTAATTTTTGAATTTTCGAAAAGAGGCAAACACCGTTTCGCACGTCGGTGATGCAGAGACGCGATCGACCGCGGTCGAATTGCGTTGGCGAGTGATGTGTGCGCGGGCGTCGTAGCGCTCGGAGCAGAGTCGAAATCAGAACGTGAACGAAGTAGCTCGCACAGCGGGACCGCGTGCATTTGCGTCGGCGGGCGGTGCCTGCGCGGACGTCGTAATGCGTGGAGATAATTAATTTGTTTAAATTCTGTACTGGGGCGATACATAAAGTTTATATTAAAGAATACTGAGTTGAGACTCGGACCAAGTTGGTGTTTGGAGAGAAACATTCTAAGCAAACACTCGAATAGAAGGGACCACTTTAATTACACAGATATATTTGTTATATAGGGGCGATACCTCCTAAGATCTAAAAGCGATTTATGTTTGAACTGTTGACGACGTGGCTGCTCAGGCGGGGAGAACCGCGTGTCCTCCGGATGTTCGGTGATCTTTGCTTGAGATGGCTTTCGGTGATATTAACTATCTGACATATGACAGAGCGCGTTGGAAGAAACTTATGCGAGGGAGAACCCTGGTGCCTTTGATGCTTTGTCAATCCTAACTGAGGAGAGCCCTAGTGTCTTAGGCGCTTTGTGAATCCTTTGCTGAGATGATTCTAATGTGCTTTAATAACAGACTGACCACAGAGGGCAGGTAATGCTGCTGTTCTGTTTGTATTCTGACATTTGTTGGAATACTTAACCGCCTTGTGGTGGTTACCCAATATTAATAACATACCCATACAAAATTACGCTAATGCAATTATATACTGAAGGTTGGGTTAAGGCCTGTGGATATTCCCGCAGCGAGTCTGACCCGTCCTTGAAACCTATTACAGGTCTGTAGTGGGAGGGCACCACTATAAAAATGCTATTTCAGCTTCGGCTGCAACGTGGGATCATAAGTGGCACGCACCACTTCCTAAAGTATGCTTGCATACGCTGCGCTGTTTATTTGGATGATGACGTGTGTGGGGGGGGAGCTACTGTTCATTGGTATTTTATGTGCCATATTGATCTCTTGATTTATCGAGGGTCCCAGTATGACGATGGGATACCAAGGGAAGGCAGAAGCTCACCGTACGTGGCGTGGTGGAGCTACGTACCATCATTCACTCTAAACCCCTTTTACGCCAACTGGAGTGAATGATGCCGCACACAACTTCTTCCTTTCCTAAGGAAGAAGCACACTCACACACACACGTCTAATAAGTAGGGCTCTATGTGAAGTGTTGTCTTGTAAGAGCAGTCTCATGATCCTTTCATATTTTAATGCGTTCCTATGCGGAACACACATTTTAATTCTCGAACTAGCACTTGTCTCACCATACCAAATGCTAAATAAATATTCATACACAAACAACACACTTTCAATACTCGAACTAAGTACGCACTGGCAATAGTCTTGCCGGACCGAATGCATGGGAGATGTTATACACAATCACACATTTTCAATACTTGAACTCCGTAAAGTCGTTTAAGTCTGATGAACTCATTATTTCCGACGCTCTAAAAGTTCTTGGTTTATTATGGACACAACATCACAAAGGGTCCTACCGCTATACGATACACGTGCCACTTTAAAGAAATTGTTTTAAAATATAATCTTTAGAAAGATCCGAAGGAAAAATAGGGTAGAGTTTTTTAGGACCCCGTTAGTTCAGTTACAATATGCATTGCTCTTTTCTCTCGCAGTGGGGGGGGGGGAAGGGGGGGGGGGAAGGGGGGTGTTTACTGACGACATTTGAATTTGTAATACTAATGAAGTACGCCGTTCGGAATAACTTATTTGCATGCGACACGTTTTGAATGCAGCGCGTGCTAGCTAATACCACGATTAATTAATTTTATCAGATAATACGAAGTTTATGAATAAACTTTGTATTTTAATTTATAGTTTTATAGAGACCTCAAAATCCATTCTTAGTTTTATGTTACGGAGACAATCTACATGACAAATCTCAAGCTTGTAATCCTTGGGATTTGAATTATAGGAGTACGTTGAAATATTGTATGTCGAAGTGGTGAGGCCTAGTGGTTGGCTTGAGATGTTCTCTTGACCTTATTTATACCAACTTAAGATATGGGGTCTGGGGTAACATAGCTCAAAGGATTAGCAAGCTGAAGTGGCAATGGGCAGGTCATGTCTGTCGCAGAACCGACGGCCGATGAGGCAGACGTGTTCTGGTGTGGAGACCGCGTACCGGGAAGCGCAGTGTGGGACGACCTCCAGCCCGCTGGACCAATGGAGCGCGCGCTCTTGGAAAGGCCTATGTCCAACAGCCTGTATGCATCCAGCATACAGGCTGTTGGAATGGAATGGAATGGAAATGGGCTAACAGGATGATATTATAACGTCCTAGCTACTTGCGCTTGTACCTAGTTATAGTATATAACTAGTAGGTGTGGTGAGAGGTTGACACAGCGACAGTGCTGGCGCGCTGTGATGAAGATGGAGTCACAATGCTTAAGACCTTCATTTACACAATTTCGCCGCAGTTTCAATTTATACGTCCCGCAAGTTCTTGACTTTAATTTAACTTGCGAGCTCCTCGAACGAGTAAATGCGGGTTTTTTTTTTAATAAGAAAGTTTGTGTTTGCAGGGTAGGGCACGTTTTACTGTTTAAACGAACTCTTCGGTGAATTTGAGTCGTGTGGCATAATTTCTCCTGGGTTCGAGTGCAACTGCTTTTTGCAACATTTTTGTTATTTGAACACTTACTATATAGTGGTTCCACGTAGTATTCGTGTATAACATTGTTTCCGTTGATGAAGACTCATATTTTGTATTTGTTAAGAACACCCTTTCGCTTTTTAAAACGATGGGAGTTCAGAGTTCATAAACTAATGGGTGAGTTCGTGTACCCTCAATATCTGAAATTGTTAAAGACTCATTTGTACTTGTTAAGAATCTACTTATGGATAAAACTCCTTCGTTTTTGGACGAGATAGAAGTAACATAGATTAATGAATGAGGTCAAACATTCTAGGTAAGTATTATTACCGAGTATGTCTGTCCTCGCTATTCTTATCGTCTCATCACGTAAGCTAAAACAGTTGCTACATAATTTGGCCTTAAAAAATTAAGCTGCGATATAAAAACGGATTGAAATCCAAAGTGTAGTGTTTCATAGCATAACACTCAACGGTTTCTGTGTACTACATAATGCCACTTGGCTTTGTATCAAGTGCCACGTGTACTCTACACCAGTACCGTGTATTCGTATCACTGCGCACACACATTCGTTAGGCCAAGGTCAAATCTTGCGAAAAATCGCACACTTGTCTCCACGGACACTTCGCGTAGTTCCATTTGATTTGTCCCTGGTCTTGAGATATCATAACGCTGTGTGTATAACAAACGCGGGGCGCATTTCAACACGCCCGTATGTCGCAGATTAATTTTTTAAGTCTAAAACTCAAAACCGCGACGAGACGACCCATTGGTAAAAGTTGCAATGCTTGATAAAATACGTTCAAACTAAGAAAGGGGAATTGTGTCCGCCATATTGTGACGTCCTAGCTAGAAGTATATTTTAGTTCAGTATCATTTTAATATATACTTTCAATAGACTTCTTCTGGACGTCACAACCTGGGGAAACGATGGATGCGTTATAGCGTACTTGTGGCAAGATTCGCGTCGCAAGTCTCCCAGCGCTGGATTCATTTTCTCGATGTGAATTTGTATCGCGGTTTTGAGCTCAGTTTTAAAGCTAGTATAATAATCTATTTCTCCTTAGCCGACTTAAAAGGTAAACCAGAAGCTTCTCGCTGAAATACGTGAGAGACGCACTACACGCGACCCATACGACCCTGTTACCGCGAACTGACAATGAAATCATTATAGAAATAAAAATCTAACTTCAGAAGATCTAAAGCGCCGGTCGAATGGTCGAATGACGTCGCTTACGAGTTTCTCCGAGAAGGTTTCTATGATTCATCATTATCATCGGTTGTTCTCGCAGAGTGAGGACTGAGGAGGTTTAGTTTAAGTCAGCCGAGGAAAGTTTAGTAGGTGTGGTAGGAAGGAGTGGAATGCATACTTTGCGTCCGCTCACCTCGTCCTCGTGGTACCAGAAGATGTAGGCGGGCGGCTCGGGGCTGAACTGGATGAGGCAGGTGAGGTTGATGGTGGAGCCCATGTCCACGTGCAGGTCGGGTCCGCCCAGGATGCGCGCCGACGGCACTGCAACAGCGACACCCATCCGTTACCGGCTGGCAGCTCACACGTTGCGTTACATACAGAAATTCTTTATGGAATCGAGTGTAAGCTTTTGCAATGTGACTAGCTGTCTGTCATTTCATTGGATAGATGTTTTTAAATTCCGTAGGAACTCTTTGGTTTACCGGAATAAAAATTAGCCTATGTAACTCTACAGGTCTAATAACTATATCTACTACTACTATATACAGAGTCTCGTCAACCCGTTGCGACGTTATTGAAGGACAAACCAACAAACAGACACGCTTTCGTATCATAGTAATTATGGTTAGTGATTAGAATAATCTTCAGATTTACCATAGTGCGTAATTTTACACAATGTATAAAACATTTATTAAGTTGAGATTATTGACGAATTTCTGAATGACAAAGTTAGTTGAAGCAATTAGTTTTGTAAGTAGTCCACACTTGTCTTTTTTTTTAATTGAAAATATTAGAAATAACTTAAGCTAACGTCATCTAATTATTATAAAAATCATGCCCACATGGAATGGTGCCAAGAATACTGACTGCATTTCTGCGCTGGACAGCCAGGCTGATCCGTTGCGCAAAAAGTGAGCCAGCCCTTCTGTCACCGGATGAGGCTATTAATCGCGGTGAAATGTCTCGTAATTTGTTTTAGCACTAACATGACATTTGCGTTTCTTACATACCGATATCTATGGAAGTTACTAAACCTATACCTACTTAAGGTAATGCTGGCGTCAGACGCTTGCGACAAACAACATGCAAGCATCGGCTAACACAGCGTTTAGCTTGCCTGCCATTCAAACGCGTTCCGGTGCTTGGTGTTTGGTGATGTTTTCAACTGGCTACGCGGCTCGGGTTCTAGTATATCGCTTGTTGGTGGTGCTTGTAGTTTGCTGTTAGCGTTGCGCCGTCATTGTTATCGGACTTGTGTTTGCCGCTTTTTTTGAACGGAAGTGACGTGACATCTGTTGGTAATGTTTTTAGGGCCGCGATCGTAGCGCCACCTCGGAAACCTATCTTTTGAATGGCCTGCGAGAGTTCTGCTCACTTTGGTTCGGTCGATCTTAGCGTGCGGACGTGTTATATCAATTTGTAATTTATTGCACTAACTTAGTTTTGTTGAGTATCAAGCCTTAATCAAGCAATAAGGGTTGTATTTATTCATTCTTATATTTTTATTGAGTTTCACTTCTGGTATGCTAATACCATGACATTTTGGATTTTTGAAAGACTAAAGTATCACCGCAATGGAGGCATGCTCCTCGGAGGCGTCGCCAGCAGCGCCCGGGGACCCCAACACCCTGCAGCCTGCACCGCATGATTGCTGCGTTAAAGCCAGCACTGCTGGTATGAATTTCGTGAATGTTTCGTGGACAAATTTTAAAATCTATATAGATATTAATTTTTTTTAAACTGCAATGCTTAAGTGACGTAAGATTTCTTTCTCAATGTAGGTAAAACAATAGATAACTGTAGCGCGTTACCGAGGCTCGTGCCAGACGTTACCGAATGTAATGTAAAACAATTTGCTGCGCAAAGTGGCTCTTAATGACGCTCCATTCTTTCAGCCCCGCCCGCCCCGCCCCGCCCCGCCGCGCCGCCCGCCCCGCGCGCCCGTGGAATTATGACGTCATAAAACAGGGACTTAACTGACGCGGCGCCGCTCCTATCACCTAGTGTTATTATTTATCAACACTAGCGAGGATCCACGATTTTACTCGCGAAACTACTTTATTGCACTAATAAGTAAGAAAGAACAAAAAATTACAATTTCACAACCTATTAGATTTACACTAGTACTACTTGATGAAATTTTGGTCAATTCAATAACTAACTGGGGAAGGATACATCTACTGTTTATCTCGGGAAAGCAAATACATAGAAATCCTAAATTATCACAGGCAAAATATAACGCTTCAAGTTACCCACCCATTGTAATACATATAAATAAAAATAAATAAATTAACTTTTATTTCAGGCTATAAGACCCATAATTGTGTTAGTATGACAAATCACTTAAAACTATGTTAGTAGGTACTTATTTCTAGCTTAACAACTAATTCTATAACCAAAAAGCCCGAGGGAGCCTCTTGGCGCCTATGTGCGTACCTCCCCAGCACCTCCAGAGAGGACTATCTAGTTTCCTGGGCTCCTATCTAGTTTCCTACATATCCCACTAGCTGATACCCGTGACTTCGTTCGCGTGGATGTAGGTTTTTTAAAATTCCCGTGGGAACTCTTTGATTTTCCGGGATAAAAAGTAGCCTATGTGCTAATCCAGGGTATAATCTATCTTCATTCTAAATTTCAGCCCAATCCGTCCAGTAGTTTTTGCGTGAAGGAGTAACAAACATACACACACATACAAACTTTCGGCTTTATAATATTAGTGTGAAGTGTGATTGGGCATCCTTCGGTTACAAAACCCTGAGAAGGAACGGTTCTCTAATCTATACATTTTAATTGAGAGCATCTGCAAAGGACGCAGTTGCATTAGACTAAATGGCGCAAGTGTTGGTGCAGTCGGCGAGAGCTGGCGCTGACGGTCGACACGCTGGGAACAATGGCGGTCGTCGGTTACAGCACTGGCAGGTTTTGCGGCGGGGCGGGGAACGACTGAATCATCCAAGTGCCAAGTTAAACTTACTGTAAAGTGAATCGATTTCAGGTTTGCTTGGTTCTTTGTTTCATTTGTCGCCTAATGAGCTTCGGAAGTCACGCCCGTCAGAAAACACAGATATGACTACAGAAGCTCTATGACATTTTCCTTCATCGTTAGGACTATGTAGTCATCGGACTGAGAGTTTTGTATAATGTTCTCAAAAACGTGTAAGTCTAGAACTATTGTGTTTCATGTCCCCGGCAGGGACTATTTGGGGTCAGTTCCTACGAGATTTTCAAAAACCTAAATCCAAACGGACAAAGTCGTCTAGTAGCTTATAAAACTAAACACGGAACAGACACAAAAGGCGTCCGCCGTCCGCCGCGGGCCGCGCCGCTTTGTTAGTTTATTTAGTAAATAAGCTTAGTTTAAATCGTTACTTAAAAAAAAAACCATTAAATTGAGAACCCCTTTCTTTTCGGAAGTCGGTTAGAAATAATTTGCGCCTCAACGCCACTTCATTTAGAAGATTATTTAAAAAACCACGTAGATACACTGAGCGATCCACGAACTTCCTGACAAGTAACAGAACTTGAGTTTTGAGTTTGTGGCGCTCGGGCTTCCCCGCGGTGATGTACGCGCACACTGAGCGGTGTTTAGACGAAGCTCCCTGCTGGGGTACTGACACTATCACAAGTCACAATAACTGTTTTCGCCCCAGTTCCCAAAACAATAAAGTTATTGAAGAATTGGAAAGATATTCAATCAGATCTGTTTGTCGTCCAAGGACTCCTACTTCCTAGCTTAGTTCAGCGATTTCATCCGTATGACTTCACGTTTTTGGAAGAAGCAACAGCTGATTATCATAAAAATGAATATTCACATGAAATGTTCGTTTGTATTCGTACCTACGTGTTTGCAAATTCTTACGAAAACGCATCCGAAGCGCGGTTAGCCTTATTATAGTCAAGAGTTGAGAAGTGTCAGATGTCGACCAATCGAAAGGTTTGTGGTTAGATAAAGCTATTAAGTTTGGTAGTGGGTACGTGCTGATATTTTACACAATTCAGAATTAATTTTAGGCATTTGGCAATTAAAATCAATAAAAGATAGACACGACTCGAGTTAGAAAACTCGTTTGTACAGCGCGCCAATAAATCAACTGTACTACAAGAGATCCGATCGCTTCGCCGTCCGCCGCAGCTCGCCGGCTCGGAGCGGCACGGAGCGGCACGGAGCGGCATGGAGCGCATGCAGCGCGCCATCTGTCACATTTAAAGCTCGCCGTCGGAATAAAAGCTGCGGGAGGTTATTGAATTGGTGATTTTTCCGCTCAGATTTATATTTGCGGAATGGCGGCGCGGCGGTGCGTGCTGCGGACGACGGTAAACGGTTTAAACCATTTTTATACACCTATTGGAGAAATAACGACATTTTCTTAAATCGGTTATCTGGAGGCATTTTTCTGGCCTAAAAGCCACCCTGTTTTATAATATTATGATTCACCTGGAAACAAAAATCTAATAAAATGCAAAGCCGCTTTGGAAGACGTCTTTAAGCTCTAAGGCAGGGTAAATAGTCCAAAAAACCGTTAGACGTTGGAGTCCCAAAGTGCTAAAACGGCAATATCGCAGCATTGGCAGACGTGAGACGCCCATTAGCTGGACAAATGACATCAAACGAGTCGCGAGGAGTCTGGATGCAGGAGCGGCAAGATCGCTCCGTGTGGAAGCTCACAAGAGTGGAGAGACCTATGTCCAGCTGCTGGAGTGAGCATCTATTGGTTAACGATGACAAGGAAGAAAGAACTTTAAACTTAGCTTACCTAATTCTACCTAAATTACACTATACGTTAAACCTTTGGAACAAATGCATGAATCCCAAATAGGTAGTTAACAATGTGTTAGGTAAGTGTAGAATCACAGCGAGTAGAAATTGAATGCAACACATAATCGGGAGGTTGGTGGAGTAGCGCGGCTGGCGCGGCGCCAGCTGCAGCGGCGCGGCGGAGCGGAGTGGAGCGACGCGGAGGTGTCCGCGTGCCGAGCATCTAAGCGTTACGAGTTATGAGCGGCAAAGTGCTCGATAATGACGGTTCCTAATTGGCTTTTGAGATTTTAGATTGCTTGATGACGTCTGCCGCAAATTTGATTTTAAACGACAGCCCAAAAAAGGAGTGTAATGTTTTCAGGGTTCATATAGGTATGGTGCGTTTCTTTATTTCACCATAACTTCTAAATGCCTGAACAGATTTCGATGTAGCGGAGTATTGTTAGAATCCTTACATCATGCCAAGTGATATCGGCTATATTTTTTTTGAAAAAAAAAGTCGATATAGTGACTGTACGGTGCCATTTTAGTTCGTATTTTGGCGGAAAAATCCTGTTTTTTAATTTTGACTTGTTGACATTGCCGCTGTATCAAATTAGTGTGGGATTTGCACTATCACTACACATTTCATCTTATACTCCTTTATTAGTGTACTTACAGAGTTCAAGATTCAGTGTGTACCTAGTGGCTAAGTAGCAGGGCGGCGGAAATCTAGACAAAGTGTAGAGCGTGGGGGAGGGGCACTTAATCTCCTCGGGTCAAATACTAATTGTCGCTCTTTGTTACCTAGAGCAAGGCGTTCCGTGCGAGATCATACATTTTGTATCCCATCACAAGTGAGTTCTTGTAACGTAACAACTCGTAGTACGACAATTGGAGGCAAAAGTTCAATTTTTCTCGCAAAAGTAAATCGCGTTACAGAGTATGGAATGTTTTGACAGGGTCTTCGCCGCGGTTGCAGGTATCGACACTCATCTGACAGTGTGTCGCCCGCCCTGCCGCCCGCCGCCCTGTCCGCCAACAGCCTGCCTGCTGTCAGCGGCCGCCTTCGGGGCTCGGATAGAATGCGAGAACATTTTTGCGTTTGAAATGTCTACTTTTCACTTATTAACTTGTTATAGATGTTTAATATCCTCCTGCCGCAAAGATATCATGTAGCCCAGTTATTCAGTAATGAAGTAATAGAAATTGATATGCTTGATATTCATAGACTAAGAACAGAAAAACGTACTCCACTAAATACCTACTTTGACCATCTTATATTTGTAAGTAAATGTTTTGAAAAATAAATGTTGTTTTTTTGCTTGGCTAGCAAAAAAATAATAGAAATGATTACCATACTTAAAGCAGTGATAGCCTTGTTAAGAAGAGGGCTGATAGCCTAGTAGTTAAGACGTCAACCCTCTTTTCGAAAGGGTTCTCCATGATATTCGCAAAGGTGTGTGAAATCTACCAATCCGCACTTGGTTTTAGAGGACTGTGTGGACCCTTCTTATTCTGAGAGGAGACTTGTGCTCAGTAGTGGCCGGCGAAGGGTAAATGATGATGATGGTGATTTGAAGTGATTTCACCATTCCATCGAAATGCACAGTCCTGTTACACTGACCTATGAAAATAGTATTCGTATAGCAGTAGTGGTCGTATGTATGTTCATTGTTCATAGCATGTAAGACATTCGTTTCTCTCGCACTGCTCCGACATTCCCCTCGGAGTGCTATTACAGCAGCGTGACACTTCAAAGCGAAAAATTTAAATTCCTAACGTTTTCAAATAAAAGCGGAATGCCCGCGGCGATTCGAGCTGATATTTCCATCATCGAGACATAGATGGACTTTGTACAGAGGACACTTGACTTGTATCGCAAAACTGCCTCGATGTATAGCCCTCCATACACCCTGAATCTACGTTCCAATCTAGTCTATACAGTCAGCAATAAAGCTGGCTTTGCACCCGTCCATAGCCGCTTGCCAGCCAGTGTCACTCGGGCTGATATAAGAATTCTAACGATAAACCATTTTACAGTTATGGTGGAATAAAGAAATCCTGAAAACATTACACACCTGTTTTCGGGCGATCGTGTAAAAATGGATACAAAGAAGAGAGAGAAGAAAGGCGAAGAGGAATAAGAGACGAGAGGGTCAAGGAAAGAATGAGAAAGAGTAAGGTGGCGCGCATTGACTAAAGCGAGAAAATTGCATACTGTTGGGAGCTAGATGTTTTTCGTCGGTCGGAGCATAAGTTGGAATTCTGTTGGCGAGTGTGTAGGGAATCTTGGAGTTCACTCGGAATTCGTGAATTCTATTCAAAAACGGCAAGGGTCCGGCGAACATATAAGTCGGATTAGAATACATAAAAATCCCTTTCTGCTCAACTTTGCGAATCGTGTTCATCCCTCCGAGAGCCCTTTCCAGCCTACAATGGATGCTACTGGTTTAATACTATTATATACGCTTTGTAGGTTATATTCTAGAGTGAATTAGGTCAATTGGTAAACGATATTAACATTTTCATTCTTTCGTGTTGAGCTTTTCCATACTATTCAAAAAGACGAAGAAATCTGCAGTATAGTATGTAGGAGAACCACAATGATTGACATAATCCAACAATTTGTGAAGCTAAGTTTAACCTGGAAGCTCCCACTTAATAAGACCACAGCACTTATGCCTCCGTGGCAGGGAGGTCGTTGAAATATCCATTAATAATTTAAAAAAAATCAATTAAAAAATGTTTATTTGTTTAAGTAATTAAAAATATTTTATAGCAAAAGCAGAGAGGGTCGCGTCGTAGGTGTTTGAACGTTTGCTGAACCTGTAGCCATCAAAGCTTCTTTCCGTCGACGGTGGAAGATGGCTTTTGATTTTATAATACATCCACCCAGTCTTACTGTTAAGGCTCTAAGTTCCTGAGTAGAAAACAGCAGCGAATATTGTTAAAGCTATTTCGGACGACAAAGTATAAGTAAAGCACGAAATCCTTATCTAGGTACATTTCCAACATTGCCATACACGGAGTATGCACGAGCAGGCGCCATCATGTGCGGTCATGTTCTCTTTACATGTTTCCTTTTAGCGCGTGTCTGAGGTGAGATTGGCACGTCTTCTGATCTGCGCTATACACACGGATTTTTGTTTGATATCGCACACATCCGAAGCGTCAGTGGCTCATTTCTTCGGACAAGGGCGGCGTCACTTATTTTTGTAATCTGCAGCTTTTCTTTATGATTGTATTCTTGCGCATGAATTTTGTCAATTTTTACATGTAAATTAGAAAGTACATGATCTCGCGACTTCGTCCGCGTGGATTTAGGTTTTTGAAATCCAGTGGGAACTCTTTGATTCTTCGGGATAAAAAGCGGCCATGTCAATTTTTGGAGTGCAAACTACCTCTACACCAATTTTCAAAAAATTGGTTAAGTGGATGGGCCTTAAAGAATTCCGTAAGAATTCATTGATTTTCCGGGATAAAAAGTAGCCTATGCCCTTCTCATCGGTTAAACTGTGGGGTCACGAAAAGCTAACAGACAGACAGACACACTTTCGCATTCGTATGAAGGTATGGATTACTATCGCATCTTGAATAATTGCATCCCCTGGTGACCGAAGCACAAAATAAAGAGGCACAACACTGCAACACCTTTGATCTCGCGGCAAATGCCGACCACGACGACTCGCTAGCGTGGGGCCGACACGGCCAGTTTGGATCACTCTTTTGTCCCGCACTCGAGTACCGCACGACTGCTGTCTAGACGGCTTGGTCGAACGTCTCTGTGTAATACAATATCTGTGGCTGAAGCTCTGAAGCGCTGCGCGGCGCTCTGCCGAAGCGCCCGCGCCGCAGAGCGCGCGTGCTCGGCGTACTCTGCAATTTTACTCTCTACTCTACAATCTCCATGATCTCGTTACTGCCAACTTGTATATTTGCTCTTTGTTTATTTCCCTTCCTTCCTGAATCCCCAGTTTGTTTTATTTCAACTCCGCTTCAAATATTGAAAAGATTTTCATTCGAAATTCTACTTTTAATAATTTTAATACTCTCATATTGTGGCTCATTTGAACAGCGATCTTTTAAATTGCTACGCGTAGTTGTGCTCTGGTTTATTTTAATTTAAACCGCAGTCGTGTCTCGGATTGTACGAATAAAAACGATGCGCTCCCAGCGAGTAACATTATGTTGCGCACTTGAACTATGCTTATGTTTTTAGTTGTTATAATTATTGTACATCGGGGACTTTTTGAAGATAGATGTGAAATATGTGTTAAAATTAATTTGGATAAAAAACCTGTTACAGCTTCCTCCTTTATTCAGGGATGCAAGTCAGGTGTAGTTCCGCCCCAGGAACCTACCGGGCCCCAAAATAGACGTCATAATGTTAGTAGCCCGCGTCGCTTATTGAATTAGAAGACGGGGGCTATTAGTGGCGCCCCGCTCGCCCCGCTCGCCCCGCTCGCCCCGCGCGCCCCGGCCGGCCCTTTGACAGCCGGCCCGTGAAATTGCCTCTAATAATAATGTTCCAGTTGTACCTCACCGGTCCGCGATGCTCAGGGTTTATCGTACTACGCTGGCGAGTTACTTCGGACCCATTCTTTGAATTGCTACGTAGATTGACTGTTGGTTTGAATGTATGCTCTTAAGAAGTTACATGATGTTAATGGACGAAAAGATATTAAAATTTGATTCGTTAGTGTGAAAATAAATAACATAAATGGATTGAATAGAAATTAGACGATTATACTCACAAAAAGTAGCGTAAAGTTTTAAGGGCATGTGTATGAATGGGATGTTGTAAATCATTTAAAGCGTTGGACCGTGGAAAGCTAGCAGGCAGACAGACAGACACACTTTCGCATGTATAGGCATTATTATAAGTATGGATAAGTATGGATTAGTCCCGCTACCCTATACATATACATATTGCGCGAGGAGGTGAAAGGAGGTTATGATTGCCCTCAAGTGTTAGGTTGCAGCAGCTGGCGCGGCGCCAGGCACACACGTCACACACACACTGCCACGAGCACCAGCAGATATATAAATATAAACGGGACCTACTTTTCAATCGGTTTAAGTAAACACTGTTTAGCCTTTTCCTATAGATTTATTTATTTAGGTCTGATTTTCTTTGCTCACGCTAAGAGCATGTTTAAACTGATAGACGCCCACTGCTGTACGAAGGAGTCCTGCAAGGATCTCTAAAGAAATGAAAGAAGAGCTCCTGTTGTCAACGACTCGTTCTAGATCGTCCGTTTACCTAGAGTTGGGTCGTTCAACGCTCTAGCGAGACCGCTATTCAAGCAGCTCGGAACCCCAACGTTTACCAGTTCTTCAAGCTACGTGCCCTATCCATTGCCATTTTAGTTTCAGGACTCGTTGAGCTATGTCGGTTATTTTCTGGTTTTGTTACGGAACTGTTTATTTTCCCGAACATATCTCTCTCCACCACCCGCTGTCGAGTGACCTTGAGAAGTCGTATTGTAAGGCTCACATTGTAGGTAGTTCCTAAAACAATATGATTACGCCGCGACTATAATCGTAAATGAAAGCAGTGATGAGGCGACATTTGACCATATTATTCTAGGAAATTCGTACCTTCCTTACTCTTGTTTTGTGGATACTCAAAGGTTAGTAGCCGGGAAAACGGACACCGGATGGGTGTCTACACCTTATCGGGAATCAGAGCGTTTATTTCTCATCATTATGCGTAGGTATGTTAGCGTCAGATTTCTAAAGATCGAATATCTTCGCTCGCTCGGAAACCCTATAAATTCCAATTTATGCGTTAATTATGAAGCTGCGGATTGAATAACACGGTACAGAAAAGGGGCTTGTAAAAAGCATAAGGATGACTTGTATAAGAACTCAAGAGGAGCTCGAATTTCACTATGCAGGTTGGAAATATAATAATAGTAGTAGGTAGTACTCTATCAATAATATAATTTTAATCTAATATAATATAATTTAATCTAAAATAATTCTAATAATAATATACTTTTTATAAAATAGTACAATTTTAGTGATCTAAATGTGAATCGTTCAGCCTTGCATGGAATGTATTATATGTAGCAGCAGGCGCTAGGGTGGAAACAACTGCACTCACGGCTGAGATGCTGCGGAAGGATTAACTAAACAGTGGTTTCGCGACTAGCGTGTATACACAGTGTAGCGATTGCATTGTGTAGAGGGATTTGCCAAGCTCATTGTACCGTGAAGGCTTCATAGTGGACACCGAACTCTAATTCATCCATTGAAGGTCACAGGTTCCATCCTAAGATACCTAGACTTATGTAAGCTTAGGTTTTGGATGCCACAAAGTCGGCAAGCTGGACATCGCACGAGGTTGTCGATAGAGTACATCGGGCATCCAATCTTTAAAAAAATAGTCTACATTCTACACCATATTGATTGATTGAAGTCATCACGTTTGAAAGAAAGTCGGGAGTTTATTTGCTATTTTACACATTATTATTCTTAACTTTCAGGCGTTTGTCTGTCGGTGTGAATCTGTCGACTAACATATTTCAGTAAACAAGCTATCTAAGCTTTGATAAGCTTTTTAAAGATTTTCAACATTTTCCACGACACCTCCGAGTTGGCTTCAAAACATGGCAGCCCAAGTTTATAAAAGTCGTCGGACTAGAAAAATATTCGTTTATTAAATAATAGAATAATCAACGTAACAACTTTGTATAGAGGAACGCGTGAGCAGTAAATATAGAGCTGTATGAAGTAAATGGGTTATTTGAAAGCGAGCGGAAGTAAATTCCTTGTAGTGTATTGTCGGCGCGGCGAGTATGTATAATCCGCGCTTCCGACTGCCGCGAGCAGTGCGCGGGGATCAGCGCGCTTGTCTGTCCGGACACACGTACTCAACTGCTGTGACACTAATGCTCATCTTTTTAACAACTTTTTACTCGTAAGTACAGTTTGAGAGGCACCAACGTGACACTAAGCGAGTGATGGCAAATTTTGCCGTCACTCGCTAAATCACACTAATATTATAAAGCAGAAAGTTTGTATGTGTGTGTGTGTGTGAGTGTGTGTGTGTATGTTTGTTACTCCTTCACGCAAAAACTACTGGACGGATTGGGCTGAAATTTAGAATGGAGATAGATTATACCCTGGATTAGCACATAGGCTACTTTTTATCCCAGAAAATCAAAGAGCTCCCACGGGAATTTTAAAAAAACCTACATCCACGCGAACGAAGTCGCGGGCATCAGCTAGTATTTAATATATGCTTTACCTTAAGAGGGCTCTCTCCGTCACTCGTTTCATACAATCGTAGTTTCAATTTCATTTGAATATTAAACAACCAAAGTCCATGAAATTTTGCAGACATATTCTTGAAACTAATAATATCTATGTCTGTGGTTTTCCAGATTTCTGTTAAAATATTCGGTTTCAAAGTTACGCGGTCTTGAAAATTTTCATACAAATCTTTGAGTACCCTGTAATTTTAAAACTACATATTTTTAGAAAAATCTAAAACACCACAGACACAGATATTAGTTTCTAGAATATGTCTGCAAAATTTCATGGACTTTGGTTGCTTAATATTCAAATGAAATTGGAACTACGATTGTATGAAACGAGTGACGGTGAGAGCCCTGTTAAACTGCTTCTACACGAAAAATGTGTAAGTGTAAAACCCAAAAAGTTAAACAGCACTAAAACCCTACTACCGCGAACTGCCGATAGATAGCGGTAGATGTTGCAAAATTGTTTATCTGTCGTTCGATGTGTTTTAACTTTATTTATGAACTCAATTTTTTTCCTCTTTCATATGATATCCCACTCGATACAATAGCAAAAAAATTTTTTTTTGCAAACCCCCATTTTTTTGGATGTAACATTCGCTAAGTCAATTTTTTCCAATGTAGCCCTTGTCACCAGGAGCTTTCCAACGAATCAATTGACACCTCATTCATCTAAATCGGCCCAGTAGTTTAGCCGCTACAGTGGAACACACAGAATACAAACATACATACCTACATAATTCGTAGCACACTCGTAGCCGTTTACGCTGCAGCTACGAGTGTGCTACGATTGGAAGCCAGCGATAAGAAACTTTATAAATTCGCATCTCTCACGTTCCCCACAAATAGCTCATCAAGCATCACAATCTTAATAATTGCTGTATTATATTATTATATTCGTAGCATAAATGACATCACTTCTCTATATACTTGTGTGAATTAGTCGGGATCGTGGCGGCGCATACAAACTAAATATTGATTTGCTATACACATCTAGTCAACTCGGTACATCCAGCCCGGCTAGCATGGCCAGTAGATAAAAATTGTATCCCCCGATTATATCCACTGATGTCATAGAAATCAGTGGATATAATCGGGGATATAATTTTTATCTACTCCCCATGCTAGCCGGGCTGGCGGTAGAATGGGATATACTTTAATTTGACTTAAGGGTAGTGTGGCTCCTCGCTGAGCACAGCTGCTGCACTAACAAGGAAAATCAGCAAAAACACGGCGATTGCTTTTTTAAAAACTGCATATTAAAAAAAATATAGGACAAAGTTTGCTATAATAAAACATAGTGTGAAGTATTGGGTTCAGTAGGTGTGTTAGTTCTTTAGTTTTATGATCCAAACTCATTCTTTTAGAAATAATTAAAAGGCTGCCTTTGGCTTCATCATGAAACCTTCCATATTATAACAAAATAAGAATTAATTGAAAGTTTGAAATTTTCGTGCAAAACCACAAGAATAAAATACAAGTTTAATATCTTTGTCTTCCAAAATATATTATATTTTCACTTATTGGTGCGATAGTGTAAGCTGCGAGTTTATTATTGCCTTCAATGGCAGTGTGTCGGCGGTTGGCCGCGCGCCAGCGAGATGGCTGGAAGCCACAATATTGTACACACACACACACACACACACACACACACATACAGATTTTGAAAACAATATAAGAAGTTTCAGGTATGCAGATTCCTCAGATAGTTTTTCTTCATTGTCAAAGAATGTAATATTTAATTACTTACTTAAAACGCGTGGAAATTTAAAAAGTTAGAGATGCGTGCTCTAAACCGGAAGCAGTGGCGAGGGTTGAGCTCACCGCTGTTCACGCAGTCGCGCGTTTTGCGGCTCTATGTGACGAGTTGCGGATGGTTGACGTAACACGAGTTAAATTCATACGAAATCGCATTCAAAGTGTGATCGGCCTTAAGTCGTCTTCATCCCTCTCACACTCAGGGGCTGCCTCTCTCAACTGGGTGCACGGAAGGACTATCGTGGCAAGCAGTGAGTAGGCAGACTGAAGATGTCGATTGCACATAATTTTAAAAGTTAAGATAACGGAGGGTAGTTCATTAATTCCGCGCCGCGTCCGGCAGGAGGGGGGGGGGGGGGGGGGGGGGGCATCGCCGTTCGTTAGCGGAAACTTGAGGCATCGAAATGAGAAATATGCAAATGCAATCTTTTAAAAGCTCCGGACAAAGTTTAATTATGTATGTCTTCCCTCTCTTTCCCGCTGGCCGTTGTTTATGGGACAGCTTTAAGTTATTGCTAATTACTTAGTTTTAGGGAGTACATAACTTTAGATCTATTTTATTTCATTCTTATGTTATGTTATCAAAAATCGAAAGTGTTCCGGTTTCTTTCATGAGAAGTGTAATTAAATAGAAAATGCGATCCGTATTTCTTTCCTACTACGATAAGGTATTATCTACGAGTATCACTCGCCATTAGCAGCGAGTCGACGCGACGGGTGTCGCCGACGGCAGTGACGGGGCTCATTTGCCTCACAAAGACATCGAGGCATTTTTGTTTCTTTACCTTTAGTAGCTTTATTCAGTGTCCAGGAGACAAAAGAACTAACGATCCTTTTAGCACATTTTCTGCTCGTTTAGTCCGGCCAGCTTTGTGCCGTATGATGTGATCTACCGCTACTTTGCTAACACAAAGGTTTAACTACAAAATTCTGATATAAACTTGTAATAGCTACCTATAGTTCTTTAGGGCGCCGTACTCAAAGGATAAAAATGGAGCCTTGTTAATGTCACTCGGCTGTCTGTCTGTCTGTCCGCGTGTATGAGTTACTAATCTGAAATTTTGGTATTTGATGTAGAACGTTAATACAAAACCAAATATTGAATTAGAAATTCAACTAACACGATACACAAAAAAGGAGCCGAAAAAATTTTTTTTTACCCTAACATGTACCGCAGTAAAGATTTAGAGATCCGCGGTAGATATCAGAAGGTGAAGTGAATAGATTGAAGTGGCGAGATTGACGAGGGAAAGGGAAGGGATCGCGGTACTCAGATGTGACGCGTCGTATGATATTGTCATGTTCACCAAAATGGGATCATCGACCTCGGCACTGAACCCCCGACCCAACTGATTCCTCGTCATATTGTAAATGTTCTTTTTACTGAAAGGGTCAGTCATATGAGCGTGCTAGCATCAAACAACTATTTGCTTAGAGGCTGAAGAATGTTAGATTTTGATGTAAGTTTTGGCTACTTAATTTTCTACAGGTAGCCAATATTTGGAATTCAAGTAGAAATCGATAATTTTTTATGTTATAATGTAAATAACGGGTGCATACCACGATTAATGTGATGATTTCACTTGTCGATATTTATATACAAATCTATATATGATAATATATTATATTTTGTGAAAACTCTCTACTTTTTACGGTTCATAAGATCAGCCCGTTGACAGACAGACAGATGAAACACGGAGGCTTAGTGATATGATTCCGATGGCACCCTTCGGATAACGGAACCCTAAAAAGGCAAAGCTTTTCCATGTCATAGTGTTTTCACTTCACTTGTATTAGATGTTTTCCATTGAGACGGTCTTTTAATATAATGGACGGTTCAATATTATATACCTACCTAGCTACTAATAAAATATAATGATTATAATCTACAAGATACTTTCGTCGAGGAAGTACAGATAATATCTGTAAGAAAATATATTTACCAAGAAGAAACAATTTGCAAATGTCGTAAGGAGATCAACTCAATTTTCTTTTATCCTCTAAGATATACATTCGGTACAATAATATCGGATGTACTGCGGACAGTAGACAATGGAAGACATTATTCTTTAACAGTAATTGGCGATAAATTTAAACACTCTGTAAACAATGGCAGAGGGATCGAGAAAATACATAATTAAACTTTGTACGGAGCTTTTAAACGATAGCATATTTTGCATGTTTCTCGTTTCGATGGTGTTCCGCTAACAAGCTGTGGCGCGAGTTTCAGTGTCGGACATGAAAACGATTTGTACACGACTTCCTCATGTTCACATGTTTGTACTCATATGTAATACATCAGTAGCCGTGACAGCCTGGTGGTTAAGACGACGCCTGCCGTACCTCCCGCCTGGAGGTCGGGGGTTTGAACTCGGGCATGTAACTCTAAAACATTAAGTTATGTGCGTTTTAAGAAATTAAATATCACTTGCTTGAACAGTTGAGGAAAACATCATGAGTAAGTCTGCATATCTGAGAGTTTTCCGTAACGTTTTCAAAGGTGTGTGCCAAAAGTCTGCCAATTTGGACGGCCAGCGTGGCGAACATAGTCCATGCCATGCCATAGCTAAATGATTCTCATTCTGAGAAGAGACCCGTGCTCAGTAGTGAGCCGGCGGCGGATCAAGATGAAATGATGATGGGTTGAACTTGAAAAATGACGGAACTTCATAGAGAATTTAAAATTTTAAACTGGATCCTTTCAAGTAAAGATTTTTATATAAACCTGTGAGGATGATACTGCCATTGGCGTAATTAAAATTGCGAAAAACCAAATTAAATTAGAATTTCGCGGGCCGACCCGACTCATACCCTTTAAGGGTGGAATTTCCTAAAATCCTTTCTTATTGAGTGCCTACGTAATAAAATAGATCTACTGTAAAAAAAAATTGTAACTCCTGCGGTTTAGGCTGTGCGTTGACAGATCAGTTAATCAGGACAAGTTTTTTATTGGTAAGGATAGATTGAAGAAAAAACATCAAAGGTCCTGTTGTATAGGCAGCTTATTGGCGGCTTATTTGGTGCGGCGGGCGGCGCTGTCCCTTCGGCACTACATCAGCGGCATTAACCTGTCGCGCTGACTAATGTCAGGCTCGCAGGATCGCTCGCCCCGGGAACATTACTCCGGCCGGAACGCGGCGCGTCACAGATAACGCCGAACCTACATTTGTACACCAATTTTCTATTGCTGGTGAATAATTCATGACAAATCTATGTTGGACAGGTATCTATAGATATCTACACACGTAAAAGGATAAACCGGTTGTCTGTCCAGCAGCAGCGGTGTGCTTCGCTAACTGAATGATAGGCACCGAGCTCATTTGAAATTGGTTGATCTACATTGCTGCTTCACTGAGTTATATTAAAACAATTTTCGTACAAAACCTTCAATGATTTAAAAATAGGTGTCAAATGAGCTCCGTGGCTACCATGCAGCGTTGGATACTTGTCTAATTATTCCGAGACGCGCTGAGCCAACAGCTACACCGGACTATTATACAACCGTGTTATTCTATAAGCCCCTTTGTTCATCGTTCAATTCATCGATGACAATTATTTGACACAAATTGAACTCCGTAACTCTATTTTAGTGACTTCTAATTAAAACCCTTCATCATCTCAACTCAATCCATCGAGGGTCCACTTATGTTAGCACGGGTGTTATCTCAGAATAAGAAGTATTAAGATCCATAGTCAGCACGCTGACCGAGTGTGGAATAGTATACATAACCTTTGAGAAAATTACGGGAACCCTCAGACATGGAGGTTTCCTCACGATGTTTTCCTTCGTTAAAGCAAGTGATATATGTAATTGCTTATAACGCACATAACATTAAAACGTTAGAGGTGCGTGCCCGGGATCGAATCCCCGACCTCTATCATAACTTTTTACATGTCGTATAAAATAGAAATAAGTAAGTACTACTTTTCGCGACGCGATGAAAAGACTCAGCCGAGCCTGCGACGCGCGTCGATGCTACGCGTCAGCGCGTGTAGCGCCGCCCGCGCCATAACGCCACGCAACTGTCGTATTATTTCACGCAAGAATTCGTTTCTTTTCTACATTCGTTCTCCTTTTATTGAAACGATACATAATTTTTATTGTGTTCTCAATATATACATAATAGGATAAACTGATTGACAGACATCAACGTACATCTTAAACCGCTCTGGGTCTAAAAAATTGAGAATTGTGGGGGTTTTATGACGTAGAAAGGATTTCGATCAAAAACATTTGCCAAAGTAAACTGAAAGTGAGGGAATTTAATATTCCCGCGATGTAGTGCCTCGTCTCAACAACTGGTTATTGTGTTTGTTTGTAAGTTACACATAGTGGTGCAAGAGCTCGTGCAAAATTGAAGGTTCTCTGTATCAGGCAGGCAATCAGTACCTTTTTACTGCATGAAATGCGCGACCGGCAAACGCCCAAGCGATCTAGCGTTCTGAGATGCCGTGTTGAAACCGAAGGGGTATGGGTTTAATAAAAACTACCCCTAAGCCCTAGCCCATACCCCTTCCAGGTTAGACCGCTTCCATCTTGGACTGCATCATCACTTACCACCAGGTGAGATTGCAGTCAAGGGCTAACTTGTGTCTGAATTTAAAAAAAAATTGTAAAGGTACTGTATCGCAGACTTTTGTCTCGCATCAAGTTGTTTCTCCACTAGCTCTCGCTATACTCGTAAGTTCCACATTACTCTCAACTGATGCGTCAATATTGGCTTCGCGCAACGCGTTCGCATCCATTTAGGTACTTACATGAAAAGGTAAAGTATCAATAAGCGGCTTAGCACAACAAGCTAAGAGATACATGAACTTAGCCACGCTTTATAATATATTACGAGAATGTGCAATGATAATGAGACGAATCTATACAGGCTTAATATATCATGAAGAGAAAAAATAATCGTTAGTTTGTGAGTTTGGTAGGTAATCTCCGGAATGGATGATCCAATTTGGAAATTCTTGCTGGATAACTGAATTATCCCCGAGCACTATCCTACTTATTATTATAAACGCGAAAGTTTGTATGCATGGCTGGAAGTTTGTTACTCTTTCACGCAAAAACTACTGGACGGATCTGGCTGATATTTAGACTGGAGGTAGATTATACCACAGACCTATAATTCAATTCAATTCAAAATATTTTTATTCAATTAAACTTTTACAAGTAAACATAGGCTACTATTATCCTGGAAAATCAAAGAGTTCTCACGGGATTTTTAAAAACCTATATTCACGCGAACGAAGTCGCGGGCATCAGCTAGGATCAAAATAAAAAAGATCGTAATTCTACATACACTAGCGAGAGGAAAAATTGTCGCCGATGTGTAATAATGTGGCGATGAAGGGCTTTCAACGACAGTGCAGGTATTACAGTGCGAGGCGACGCGGACAATGTGTAACGTACACCTTCGCGCCCACACACTGGACAGCTCTCAGCAGTGACGGCGACCGACTTACGAGTTGGTATGAAAGGAGATAATAAAAAATTCAAAATATACGGGAAAATACCCATTCTCTTTCTCGTCCATGTAAAACATAAACTCAATGACCAAAATAATTGTAAGATGATATAGTAGTGATAATTGATTACGTAAACTTAAAACTAAAACTACGAGGGTTTCAAACGCGCCCAAGTCTGAGAAAAGCCTACAACAACTCAGCCAGGGACAAACAACAAACAATTATTGACATTTATTAATACTTAAATTTTTATCGGGATTAAGAGATAGGTGCTTAATGCCACGCATGAAATATTCTAGTAATGAATGAAATATTAAGCTGGCTCGCCGCGGCTTTCCTGGGTTGGAATTTTTAAAAATCAGTTCTCAGTGGAGGCGGTTTACGTTATAGAAAAACATACGTATCCAGGAAAATCTGCGGAGTTATTATCTCATATTATAAATCTATATGTATAGATGAAACGTTTCTGTTAGAATAACTTCGGGTACAATAAAACAATTTAACTCAGCACAAAGGTACCAGTTAGGTATACACATTATTTTTCTTAGAATGAATATCACAGATGCTAAAAAATGTGCAAGTGAAGCATGGCCTGATAGCGGGAAGTTTTGTGAATGAGAAAGGCTGAAAGTCAGGAGTAGTAGGTACCTACATGTAAAAGTGAATGATAAAATCATAAACGTACTTTATCTATCATACTGCACTATAATAACGCTGTATCAACTAATTGTGTCCTCATTGAACCGAATACAGCGCTCCTCGGCTCGCAGTCAGATTATGCAAACGCGACAATGAAAGGCTCGCCCACTTGAGTTGAAATTTAATGTTTAATTATTAGGCTCATGCCGAAACCTGACAATGATAGTGTTACAAGTACGGTTTACGCCACTTGACACAATTACAGTTGGAGGGCGCCACTCCAAAATGAAATTATTATGAATATTTCAAAACATTGTGGATATTTTTTGATGGCTGTATAGTTGCAGCCGAAATAATGAAATAAAGTAAATTGATGTTTCCCGTGTTGTCGGGCCACGTACAGGGCAGGGTTCCGTAGTTGCCCGTTATATAATTACTAAGGTAATATATTGTATGCCCAAATACCCATGCTAAAATACAACTTTCTAGTATTAAGAGTCTCTGATCCAAGCCGTGGATGGACAGACAGACAGAATGAACTATGAACTATGTATCGTAAAACTGGGCTACTTGCTTACTACGAAACCCTAAAAACTGGCTAGATATTATATATAATATTACTAGCTAATGCCCACGACTTCGTTCGCGTGGATAGATTTTCCGGGAAAAAAGTAGCCTATGATGTTTGTGTTAATCCATCCAGTAGTTTTTGCGTGAAAGAGTAACAAACATACACACAAACGTTCGCCTTTATAATAATACTAGCCGATGCCCGCGACTTCGTTCGCGTGGATGTAGTTTTTTAAAAATCCCGTGGGAACTCTTTGATTTTCCGAGATAAAAAGTAGCCTATGTGCTAACCCAGAGTATAATCTATCTCCAATCTAAATTTCAGCCCAATCCGTCCAGTAGTTTTAGCGTGAAGGAGTAACAAACATACACACACAAACACACACACACACACACACAGACATACAAACTTTCCCCTTTATAATATTAGTGTGATATTAGTGTGATAGTGTGATATAGCCTATTATTACAAAAACTCATTCCATTGTGAGTTGTATTATTGATAATCTTGATAATAGACATCGCAGTGTTGGCCGCATTATGCCATAAACAATGCAGTGATTGGGAGCAATATGAATAATGTAATTAAACGCTTAGTTACAATTAAGTTCGGTCGTGTCAGTAGTCGATGCTCAATTAAGCGGCGTGTACACAACTAGCGCGCAAACTGCCAGCCTCGCGCCACGTGGCTGGCGTTACAGTTAGGTATTGCTGGGAATAACATTGGGCAATTATTATCCATATCCATACTAATTACTAATATTACTAATTTTAGTAATAATATTATAAACGCTAAAGTGTGTCTGTCTGTCTGTCTGCTACCTTTTCAGGACCCAACAGTTTAATCATATTTTGATTAAATTTCGTACAGAGTTAGTTTACATCCCGGGGAAGGACATAGGCTACTTTCCAAAGAGCAAGAAGAAGAACCGAACAAAGAGTTCCCACGTTCAATCGCGAGGACCTCTAATTTTTCCGAATTATGTGCATTTTAAACAATTTACTATTACGAAGCTTTATTTTTTATTATAACGGTGAAGAGAAATCATCAAGAGGAAATCTGCATGCCTTGGAGTTCTCTATAATGTTTTCGAAGGTGTGTGAAGTCTGCCAATCTTCACTTGGCCAGCGTGGTAGACTATAACAGTAGTTGAATGCTCAGCTAAGTGACATACTTAGATCAGCGGTTGCTAAGCTGAAATGGACAGGACACTTAGAAAAACATATATGTATACGCTTCTAGTATCTTAGGACCTTGAAAAAATGCTCTCAAAATGTAAAAGTTTTAAGTCATTCGGCCCTGGGGATTATTCGTGATGCGCAACAAAGCGAGATCCATTTATATAAAAGCTAATAGTACAAATTCCTTACAATTTACAAATTAAAAGTCGTCACTGTACTAGGTAGCACATGAATTCTCAGAACATTTTCCCTGTTCAGGAATATTCCCGCTAATATTGCGTGGGCAGGTACCTACTTATTGTGGAAATTTTCATTTGTATTAATATTTCCACACAATCCACGCATATTCCCTCTGAATGATATTTCTATTCTATCTCCAAATACCGAGAATAAAGCTTTCAACACACAAGACGCGCAACGGAAACTGCTCGGGAGTATCATGAACGCGATGCGATGTAACAATGAATTGCAGGTGCCACACTAACTTACGAAAAATTATTATCATTGTTTCAGCATATTTGGCCTCTGTCTTGTGTTAGAAAATAGTAGAATCAAGCCAAGCCAACGCACCGCGGTTATACCGCTTCACATTTCCACTATGAGACCTCTATACGGTCTTCTCATGTACCTACCCTTCGCACGAACTTTATGATTATTTATCAAATTATTATTATTGTTATAATTATATGTGTCACAGATTGCCAGCCAGTCGGATGTGATTGCTTCATACTGTGAAACCCGGTGGTAAACCTTCAGTTTTTTATATCATAGCTGCGCTATCCCGCGTCGTGTTTGGTAATGGCTTTAGAATACAACAATAGGCGCAGAGTGGAGCGGGGCGGAATTTGTAACATAATTAAATCATGTTCATCCTCGCCTTCGATAATGAATTCCAGCTGTAGCGGCGGCGGCTGGTGTGGTACAGCTGGACGGGTTTAAGTGATTTTGTTAACGTTATTACGGACTCACTAATTGGCCGGTTCATTACCTCGCTACTTATTCAGTGAACAGATTTAAAGGCTTAGTCGTTAGCGTCCGGATGACCTCGCGAGGTTTTTTATTTTAGGGTCCTTGAAAATAAATGATTGATTGTTTAATGAAGCACTTGACACATTCTGAGATGGAAGAGTTAAAGTTTTTCTGCATATGCGGGTCTTGTGAATATAGTAAACATCTAATCATATCCATACTAATCCATAGTCACTACATAGTGTAAGGTTATTTTTAAAAATTGATTTGAGTTGTCAAAAATAATATAAAATTATTAATTTACCTAATGCAGGTAGTTTGATAAAATCGATATTTGGCTCATTCGATGGCATACAATCTGTTGCTAGGAGGCCAATAAGATTGAACTTGCATAAATACGGGTGTTTCGAAGGTTTTAGTTCAGTCTCCTTCTGAGATTCGGAGCGATATCGCATATTTTCGGTATTTGGATTGTGAACTGAATAATTAGATGTTGTGATAGCAATCACGCTCTAATTAATTTATTTATTTTGGCATTAGTTTGTTTAGATTAAAACTCTCGGATAACCTTACACATTAAACTTGTGTTTTTTTTGTGTTGGTTTTGGAGAGGACATTCCAATAATTCGATAAAAATATTTAAATAATACCTGCTTTTCTGAGTGACGCCAATAATTCAGAAGCGGGACGTGTCTCACGTTGTCTTAATTTCGCTTTGGTATCTTTTTGTAAACAACCCACATTTGATTAAAATTTTTATTGAGTTTGATTTGGTGATTAAAATTTTTAGTTTTTTTTTTAAGAATTTAGTCTTTTGTGAAGTGGAAAGTAATTTGCAATAAGTGGTTCAGATTTTGTATACATCGAATGAGAATTTAGTCGTTTGGATTTATTGTTGACTTGATATTAAAACTCAGAGTTCGGCAGTTCAAGGGTAGGTTTTAATGATTTGACGGAGGGCAGGATAGCCCATGATTTCGATTTGACTTAGGGCAAGGAAGCCCGCGACTGACATGACAAGATTGATTAGAAACACGAGGACGTGTTAAATTCAGGACGGCCGAACTGTAAGGTTATTTTTAAAAATTGATTTGAGTTGTCAAAAATAATATAAAATTATTAATTTACCTAATGCAGGTAGTTTGATAAAATCGATATTTGGCTCATTCGATGGCATACAATCTGTTGCTAGGAGGCCAATAAGATTGAACTTGCATAAATACGGGTGTTTCGAAGGTTTTAGTTCAGTCTCCTTCTGAGATTCGGAGCGATATCGCATATTTTCGGTATTTGGATTGTGAACTGAATAATTAGATGTTGTGATAGCAATCACGCTCTAATTAATTTATTTATTTTGGCATTAGTTTGTTTAGATTAAAACTCTCGGATAACCTTACACATTAAACTTGTGTTTTTTTTGTGTTGGTTTTGGAGAGGACATTCCAATAATTCGATAAAAATATTTAAATAATACCTGCTTTTCTGAGTGACGCCAATAATAGTATAAAACAAAGTCGCTTCCCTGTCTGTCTGTCCCTATATATGCTTAGATCTTTAAAACTACGTAACGGATTTTGATGCAATTTTTTTTAATAGATAGAGTGATTCAAGAGGAAGGTTTATATGTATAATACATGCATCCTAAATCCACGCGGGCGTAGCTGCGGGCATCAGCTAGTAATATTATAAATGTGAAAGTGTGTCTGTCTATCTGCTAGCTTTTCACGGCTCCTGCGCTTAACTGATTTTGAGGAGATAGCTTGAGCTGTCTCTGTACCTTTCCTCAAAATCGGAATGTCCTTCCCTGATATTCAAATATCAGGGAAGGACATTATGATCCCGGAAAATCAAAAAGATTCCATGGGATTTAAAAACTAACGAAGATGACGCGAACGTCGGCATAATCTAGATTCTAGTAGATAGATTATCTAGTTGGGATTGCACCACTGTACCTACCTGGGGAACGGAAGACAAGTAATGGTTTAATTTAGTACACACTGTCAGAGCAAAGACCGAGTTAACAAATGAGTCTCGCGAGACAGTGATAGCGAGGCGCCTTGTCTCCTCCTGTTGTTTATTGAATAAACAGGAGGCGCTCATTAATCTGCATTTTATGACACAGACAGACGGACGGATTTATGACAGAAGAAAAGATATAAACTGTAAAACAATGTTTCGGAATTTTATAATTAACGCATATAAGGAGTTTATCCATAGTGCGCTCCACACAAATGTATATAGCTCTCATTTGAATACTAACCAATCAAACTCAATGAAACTCTCTACATACATTCTAGGAACTAATATCTGTCTGTGGTTTTCCAGATTCCCGTCAAAATATCCAGTTTCAAAGTTACACGGTCTCAAGTATTTATATACAAATCTTTAAACTCGCGTAACTCTAAAACTAGGTTGCGGAAATCTGGCAATCTACAGACATAAATACACGTATATATGATTTTTTAAATGTGCCCACAAAATTACATTGAGTTTATTCAAACGAGAACCAGACTAAGTTTGTACGGGGCGAGTGACGGAGCGGCCGCCGCACCGTTAAGTCAAAACACAGTTTTATAAATCAGTCCGTAGCGTTGCCAAAAATTTGAAATATCAAACAGCGATATCGTTTCTCGGAAAACTTTTTCCGCTTTAGACAAATCTCCCTGACGGATCCTTTCAACACTCGTTCTTCAGCCAAAATACGTAAATAAGTAGTTTTATTATTCATACGTTTTCCCCCGAGCCGAGCCAAAGCTCCAGCTTTATATATAAATCACAAATATGTGATGCGGGAGGTCACACAGATCCCTGATCCCTGGCGCGGCGCGGCGCGTCAACATCCCAGCCAATTGCTGTCGTTGCATTGAAAATCTAGCTGACCTGCAACTCAAGGATAAAGACAAACTGATTGACTGACATATCAACGTAAAGTGTAAACATTTGATATAAGGAGAATAGTGCTATGCACTATATACTCCATAATGTTAATTCACTCTGATAAATGTTCTCGAAGGTTGTGTGAAGTCTGCCTTTTCGCACTCGGCCAGAGTGGTGAATGAAGCGTGGCCATTCATCCCCACGCTTAGCAGATGGCTAGCAACGGGTTGAAATGATGATGATGAATATACTATACCTACTGTTAGTTCATCATTTCATAAATTCATATTTGCAGTTGATTTGACTAAAATGTAGAAAATATTACTAATAGTGTTCGGGAGAAATAAACGTTACTAAATGGATTATGCCTATCATTTCATCGAGGAGCCTGGCTACGATGTAACAGTTTAACCAGCTGAAGCCCACGACTTTGTCTGCGTGGATTTAGATTTTTTAAACCCCGTGGCATTTTTCGGAATGAAAGGGAGCTTATGTCACTTTCCAAGGTCTTACACTAAACCCAAGTAAAAATCACACCAATCCTATTTAATGAAAGCACTAGCTTTGGACTTAAGTTAAGCATAGTTTGCCGGCTTGCTAGGAAATGATTTCAGATTTAGTTTCAATGGATCGAAAACGTCAGGATTAAAATTGTATTTTGATCACAATTGTAATTAATATTTTCAATAAAACACTGTTTCGTTAACTATTTTCTCAATTGTTTTAGAAGAAATATAAGCAATTTAATTTTATCTCTTAATTTTGTGACAGGCGGAATGTTCTGTGCGTTAATCTATCCTCAGTTCCTCAGCACCGCGCGTCTCGCGGGACGAAGCTGAGTTAAATTGAAGCAGGTATTAATACTCCCCGGTGGCCTATTTGCCTACGTCCAAATGATGCCACCCTCCCCCCCGCCCCGCCCCCCCGTCCGCACGCCGCGGCCGCGCGGCTCGCAGGAGGCTCTTTAAGTTTTTTCATCTTGTAGAATAAAAGGCTTTGCCGGCCTTATCGAGTTTGATGCTAAATTTTCCACTTTACGACGATATTACTTTTCACACTAAACCATTCATATCACATAATATATTATGAAAAAAGCATGTATCTATGTTACATAAGTATCTAAAGTGAAGGTTTAAACTACGTCACAATTGTAGAACTATTGCTTAGCTGCTCGCGTGATTTTTTTGATCTGTTCTTCTTCATCACTGAGCAAACTTTACATACTTACGTCACTATTCATGCTTAAAATAATGATAAATATTATATTGTGTAAACATTTGAGGACAGTTGAAAAAAAAGAAAGAAAGAAAATTAATTTATTCATCGTGTGCAATAAACGAGTAAACAATGAGTACAACAAAACAAAATAACAAAACCTAATGAAAACACAAGTATAATCCAAATTCGATAGAAATATCACTGGTAATCGCTACCTGCAAAGGATTCGTAAGGTGGTTGTGCCATACGATACCTATACTATTTACTTATCACAAGGATAGAAATCTCGTACGAAGTATTGCTTCTGTTATAAACTTTTGCAGCGAATCTCTGGAAACCACAACGCAACAATATTGTAAGTTTTACCAACAAGTATTATTGAAGTTACCTGCTCTATGTGAAGCGTAAGTTAGTGTACTTTTACGATTATAATATTTACAATATTGTGTAACTAGATGTTTTTCAGACCGGATAGCCAGAGGCCTGAAAATATTATAGTATAACTATGATTGTCAAATGAGCATAAATCTTTCATTACATGGACCGGAAAACATCTACGTTTGATATCTTCATACAATTTTGCAGATCGGCACAGTTTATTCTGTACTCTTAAGGTTTCGAGTAGCGTTTTCAAGTTAAAAACGTGAACAGTGTGTTAGGTTAATTTACTTCAACAAATTAGGATATTCATCCGATCATACTAAATTACAGATTCAAGTGAAAAGATAAACATGTTAACTGTGAACGTCTCTGGCAATGATCGTTCTATTTATAAGATAAGATCGAATTTAAAGTTGCAATTTCCTGAATTCAAAAGGCAAATATGTAGCGTTCATGTTCGCAAGCTGGATATATCAGAATTAGTGAGATAATTATCACGAAATAAAGTGACGGGAGTAAATCACGACGAGGTCGCTTGGTCGTCGCTCTCGTGTTAATGAAGACGAATGGCGTCGCGGCAGTCAGCACACACGACTCCACGAGGGACGTGTAGCTTCGCTGTACTCGACGTAGGCGTGACGTAGCAGAGCTACGACCTTCATGTGGTACGGACTAGGCGGACATTCCGAACAAACATCTTGCGGGCTGCAACTTGCTTTTACTTATAACTTGATAGCCAGTGTCACTAATATTAACAGCCTCATAGACCTATCAAGTGTTTCTGGCTGGTTCTTCTCGGTAGGAACGGCATTCCGAACCAGTGGTAAATTATTTTGACGATTCAAAAGCACTTGTGAAAGTTTATTTTAATAAAAATCTATTCTATTCTATTTTATTCTATTCTATTCAACCCACAACAAGTCCCAAAGATAATGATTCGGAGATAGATTGGGCGTAACTATGTGTCAAGGGGTCGAGAGGATTCGTGAAAGAGATTTGATAATTGAAGTGAATTATTGTTTAAAATTATTATTTTTACTTTATTTATTGTACAATTAATTTTTATTTTATGTTTTCTGATTGGATTATTTTATTTCATTTATGACGTTCAAAAAGTGTACATTTGTACCTACTTTGAATAAAACATTTAAATTTGAATTTGATATCATAACTATACACTAAACAAGAAGTGTTGTTCATTTCCTCTGGTAATTCCCGCTGTCTAGATAATAATTATCTGAGAAAATGAATATGACAGCGAGGTTATCTCTACAAGACGGATTCACCTCTAGGGAGCGTACCTAATTGTGGAGTTAGCGAAGAGGCTTCTTTTAAGGTTCCGTGGTAGTATAACTAGGGATTCTTACAGTTTTGTCCAGTCTGTATGTCCGTCTGTATGGGTGTCATAGTCATTATTATCGAAATTGAAATGTACACCGAAAAAAATATATACATGACTAGCGCCCGCCCCAGCTTCGCACGGGCTTTTTATTTCATTATTATTTTTAATTACACCTGTAAGTTTTACTCACATAAGTAGGCTACGTAATTAATTGACAACAAATTTACTAAGGTAAATGCCACTTATAAGAGTGTTAACATCACTAAATTCGTCGTAAGTTAATCGTGTAAGCTACTTGGGTGAGTAGAACTTACACGTGTAATTGTGGCCTATGGATACCTTATTTGTCATGGTACATGATTTACCTATTGTACACGCTGTATAAAAGTACCTAATAACAACATGTTAATATTAAAAATACATGAAGTGTACACAAGGCAGTAGGCGGCGATTAATTGTCGAGTATTTGTTGTTTTTGCGGAACTCACCGCGCGCGCGCCCACGCCACGCCACGTCGAGTGTATGAATATTTACGTGATTCCATCGCGGCGGAACAATGAGTGATCGCGATCGTTCCCGGATACAACGGATCTTGTTAATTGAATTGCATTTCAGCATTGAATGATATCGCGGCGCAGCAGCTGACGCGTCGCACCATCACTCATTGCACACCTGACTTTTGAAAGAGATTTGCTTTTTTAATCATTATTCTGAATTGTTGATTGTTATTTTCAATAAATACTATAATAGATGATTAATATTTGTCTTTTCAAATAGGTATGGCAAAGATGGAAACAACTCCGAACATAAATTACAATGTAGCTAATGCTATAGAGCTACATGCATCCCTACGGAAGGAATAGCGCTAGATTTACACCTGTCAGTTCAGTTTAGTTCAGAGAATAATGTACAATAAGAAATTAGCCACAATGTCGAACTATCTGTGCCTGAATCTATGTGCGTATAAGCGGAAAAACACTTTATTTATTTATTAGAATAAATTTTGATTATTTTACAGAATTCTGGTTATTAGTTTAATAAAATAAAACGCAGAAGAGTTAATCAAGAATAAAAGTACTTTTAAACAAATCACGAAAAATTTACAGGTTAACGACACTACTAAGATTAATTTAGTTGTTGTTATAGTTAGTAGAGCTCATACAAAAGCACACACACAAACAGACAGACCTCCATCCGAGAACATCCTCTGGTAGATTTCGTCGCAATCTGTAGGAAGGAACAAAGTCTGCTTAAAGTCTGATAACATAAATATAATACAGGTACTGGATGGTAGGATTTAACCAATTTGCTTTGTGAGCAAAACTTCCGAAAGAAATTTAATTATTTCATAAGAAATTAAACATTAGGTATAATGCTAGTGTTACTAGCATCGTAGGCTCAGCGCTGACAACACAATCGGTAATATGTGAAAATTGAGCGAATCGAACAAACAAATTGATGTACACAAGTAGGTACAGCCAAATCGAGAGCGGAGGAAAATGTTTAACCTATAATATTAAAAATAACATAAATTAAATGTAACAGTCTTATTCGCGACCTCAATGTGCAAGGAAAGGATTGCTGGCACCTTGTCAACTAACCTGGTAGTGCTACTAAAAGTGACCTGAAACCTTGAAACCCAGAACGTACCGCAGGCTGTGTGTGGAACATTTATATCGCTGCTGTTGCTACATTCATGAAGCTCACTCCGAAGTGATTCTATAAAGGTTCCTTTTTCCTTTTGAAGACACGGAACCCTAAAAAACGTTTCCTTTGAGGCGTCGCAGACCAGCGCCTCAGCTCAGATCTGATCGCACGGTTATCATCATTTAAAGCACAGTAAACACTTGTCTTGAATAAAACAAGTAGAAAAAACTTTCTACTTGTTCCTAAATTACCTTATTCCTAAATTATTTAAGGCGTTATTCAAGGGACTTTCAACAAACTCCTGAAAGGCCGGCAACGCATTGGCGGTTCCTCTGGTTCATGGGCGGCGGTTATCACTAAACATCAGGTGAGCCGGCTTCTCGTTTGTTCGCTATTTTGTTTTAAAAAAACCTACGGCGCGTATAAAATGAGTCTTGTCTAATAAAGTGTCACGCAAAATTTGGAATTAGGAGGAATGAAGGCAGCCCCAACCAGACGGGCACGACAGGGCTCCGGGGAGGGGGGAGCCATTCAATGAGTGGTGACACGCAGCGCGATTTCAGAATCCGGCCATTGTCACAAAACATTTTAACATATTTATTGGAGCGAGCGCGTGCTTTGAATTAATCGGATCGCGCGCCGAACACCAATTTGTTGTAAATCCTGCGATAAAGCCGAATCACCAACCAGACCAGTATCGGTTTCATCATTGTGTATTATCCGTCTAAATAAATGCTTTGAAACTTTGTATAGCTGCGCGGCGAGCATGCGGGCTGCATTGTGCGCTGCCGTCCACTTCGTTGTGAAAACTGTTTGTTTTACGCTTGTTTCGTTGTAACGGAACGCAGTCCTATATTTTCAACTAATTTATTACGTATGTTGTTTCGTTTTGATATCTGTTAAATATTTGAAAGCAGGGTTTTTAACGATTGAAAAAAAAACGTGTATTTTTTCAGGGTTCGTGGTTATAATAATGTTCTTTATCCCACCATAACTTCTAAATTCCAGATTTGGAGGGAATCCAAATGTGATGCTTTTACTTTTTAGTTCGTTTTTTGGCAGAGCAATCGCGTTTTTTAATTTCTTGATAACGAAAAGAAATAAGTTGGAATCACTTTCTCAGTAATTACAATGAAAAAGGTTCTACGGAAATGGGAACTGTTTGTGGAAACGTAAGAAAACCGTTGAGTTAATAATGTCCAAGTCCAAAGTAATAATGAAGTGGCGGAAGTCGGGGCGGCGCAGTCACGCGTCGCATGCCCGCGACGGACGCGCGTCGCGTCGCATTGCTCCAATACTCTACGTGCCTCGGTCGCGCTGTGAACTCACGGAATTTCAGTCGATTGGGTATTGCACGCGGCGTTAGATAAAACTATCTCGACCAGTGCAGTGGCACTGTAAACTTTGTACCTGGTCATGTTTACACTGTTAACTTACATATTTCCATCTAAGTAACAACACAGGAAAATGTTTCATTTTGGACAAATAACCACTAAGCATTTTCGTACAACGTCATTATTAAACTACGGCCACACCTGTGCGTTATGAACGCGGGATGTGGGACGCGATGCGGGAGCGCCACGACACGAGTCTGTACGTGCACGCCTACGTAACTGCTGTAGTGGTGTAGGTGTGCATGACACTATTAAAATATTGTGGGAAGCGACCGCCACGCGGCTAACGTTCCTACTTTGTAGTCACCTTAGTCGCGCAGATTTGAATGATGCTTAAATTCTTACCAAAACAATAAATGTGTAAAAAGGCAGCAAGGCGTTGACGTGGTTTATTTTTGTAGCTTGCGACACCTCAGTAAATTGCCGTGTGGGCCACTCGTGGACTTGCACTTATACGCTAGTCGTATGTCGTAGCATCTGTTCGTCCGTCTGCAATTAGTCCATAGCCTAGAACTTATTAGATAGCACTGGTCACACGTTTGTCTCACACAGTGAAGTGAACTCACCGACAACGTGGAGCGTGACGAAGAAGGAGCGCACGGGCTGCGTGGACACCTGGCACTCGTAGACGCCGGCGTCGCGCTGCTGCGCCCACTTGATCTGCAGCGTCCAGTCGTCCGTCTGCGGCGAGTGCGTGGCCTGGAAGCGCTGGTCACGCGTTTGTCTCACACAGTGAAGTGAACTCACCGACAACGTGGAGCGTGACGAAGAAGGAGCGCACGGGCTGCGTGGACACCTGGCACTCGTAGACGCCGGCGTCGCGCTGCTGCGCCCACTTGATCTGCAGCGTCCAGTCGTCCGTCTGCGGCGAGTGCGTGGCCTGGAAGCGCTGGTCACGCGTTTGTCTCACACAGTGAAGTGAACTCACCGACAACGTGGAGCGTGACGAAGAAGGAGCGCACGGGCTGCGTGGACACCTGGCACTCGTAGACGCCGGCGTCGCGCTGCTGCGCCCACTTGATCTGCAGCGTCCAGTCGTCCGTCTGCGGCGAGTGCGTGGCCTGGAAGCGCTGGTCACGCGTTTGTCTCACACAGTGAAGTGAACTCACCGACAACGTGGAGCGTGACGAAGAAGGAGCGCACGGGCTGCGTGGACACCTGGCACTCGTAGACGCCGGCGTCGCGCTGCTGCGCCCACTTGATCTGCAGCGTCCAGTCGTCCGTCTGCGGCGAGTGCGTGGCCTGGAAACGCTGGTCACGCGTTTGTCTCACACAGTGAAGTGAACTCACCGACAACGTGGAGCGTGACGAAGAAGGAGCGCACGGGCTGCGTGGACACCTGGCACTCGTAGACGCCGGCGTCGCGCTGCTGCGCCCACTTGATCTGCAGCGTCCAGTCGTCCGTCTGCGGCGAGTGCGTGGCCTGGAAGCGCTGGTCACGCGTTTGTCTCACACAGTGAAGTGAACTCACCGACAACGTGGAGCGTGACGAAGAAGGAGCGCACGGGCTGCGTGGACACCTGGCACTCGTAGACGCCGGCGGCGTCGCGCTGCTGCGCCCACTTGATCTGCAGCGTCCAGTCGTCCGTCTGCGGCGAGTGCGTGGCCTGGAAGCGCTGGTCACGCGTTTGTCTCACACAGTGAAGTGAACTCACCGACAACGTGGAGCGTGACGAAGAAGGAGCGCACGGGCTGCGTGGACACCTGGCACTCGTAGACGCCGGCGTCGCGCTGCTGCGCCCACTTGATCTGCAGCGTCCAGTCGTCCGTCTGCGGCGAGTGCGTGGCCTGGAAGCGCTGGTCACGCGTTTGTCTCACACAGTGAAGTGAACTCACCGACAACGTGGAGCGTGACGAAGAAGGAGCGCACGGGCTGCGTGGACACCTGGCACTCGTAGACGCCGGCGGCGTCGCGCTGCTGCGCCCACTTGATCTGCAGCGTCCAGTCGTCCGTCTGCGGCGAGTGCGTGGCCTGGAAGCGCTGGTCACGCGTTTGTCTCACACAGTGAAGTGAACTCACCGACAACGTGGAGCGTGACGAAGAAGGAGCGCACGGGCTGCGTGGACACCTGGCACTCGTAGACGCCGGCGTCGCGCTGCTGCGCCCACTTGATCTGCAGCGTCCAGTCGTCCGTCTGCGGCGAGTGCGTGGCCTGGAAGCGCTGGTCACGCGTTTGTCTCACACAGTGAAGTGAACTCACCGACAACGTGGAGCGTGACGAAGAAGGAGCGCACGGGCTGCGTGGACACCTGGCACTCGTAGACGCCGGCGTCGCGCTGCTGCGCCCACTTGATCTGCAGCGTCCAGTCGTCCGTCTGCGGCGAGTGCGTGGCCTGGAAGCGCTGGTCACGCGTTTGTCTCACACAGTGAAGTGAACTCACCGACAACGTGGAGCGTGACGAAGAAGGAGCGCACGGGCTGCGTGGACACCTGGCACTCGTAGACGCCGGCGTCGCGCTGCTGCGCCCACTTGATCTGCAGCGTCCAGTCGTCCGTCTGCGGCGAGTGCGTGGCCTGGAAGCGCTGGTCACGCGTTTGTCTCACACAGTGAAGTGAACTCACCGACAACGTGGAGCGTGACGAAGAAGGAGCGCACGGGCTGCGTGGACACCTGGCACTCGTAGACGCCGGCGTCGCGCTGCTGCGCCCACTTGATCTGCAGCGTCCAGTCGTCCGTCTGCGGCGAGTGCGTGGCCTGGAAGCGCTGGTCGGACGTGTACGTGTAGCCGCCCACCGTGAGGATGTGCAGGTCGCGGTGCCGGATCCATGACACCTGCAACAATGGGAACACACTTAAATGAGGGGACGACTGAGGCTGGCAGGGGATGGCAGGGGATGGTAGGGGTTGGCAGGGGTTAGCAGGGGCTGCGGGGGTCGCATATTGCAGCTCGCAGCGACGCCGCTCTGCAATAACATTCCATTCGCGCGCTCTCAACTATTCCTATAAAAATATTTCAATCACGAGCGGTGCGCCATGCAGCGAATCATGTCAAATTTATACAGCTCACTAGCTGGTTAGCCCCAGCTTTGCTCAGGTAGCATTCCAAATTAAAATAATTAATTATCAAAATATTTACGAGTATTCATATCGCACTTAAGGAGCTATGTGCTAACTTGTCTTGAAAGCAAAATACGAAAGTTAAATTTAAAATTTTGAAAACTTGCGATTGCTGCATCCTCGGTACTTTGAGGCGATACTAGTACGTAAGTATACATAATGCAAGAATCGCATCAAAATCGGTATTATTGTTTATTAGGAAAATGGTAACAGACATGCACATTGCACATAAACAACCTCTTAGTTTTGGTCGCGAAATTCATTGGGAACCTTTTGTTTGAATAGTATTAATAAAACAAAATAACTAATTTAAAAACTTTGTTGGAAAAAACAGGGGATTTTACCTGAGATACGGGTAAAATCCCCTGCTGTGTCCATCAATATCCATATAATCAATAAGCGCCATCCATCAAATACTTCATAGTTCCGGAAGTTCGCGAAAGGAATACAAAAACTACGACCTCTCGATGTCTATCTTACTTAATGGTCTCTAATATCGAGCTTTCATGTCGTATCGATGAGGAAGCATTTTATATGAACATTCGTTTCAGGTTTTTTGATTGGTGATAAGATTCGGCAAGCACTTCATTTGCTGACCGTTATGACATGCGATTTAGGTTCCTATATATTACGATTTATTTAATCTGCTAAACTTTTTCCAAGTTAGCTCGCTATCAACTTATACTGTATCTAGGAGACAAGTTTCAAATATTTCGTCTCTTTTCGAATGGTTAGGAAACAAATAATATTTTTTTTATGAAACTCTTTCTCGTAAAATGCTTTAAAACTTGTCCAAAGACATACAATTTGAATAAATTTTATTAGTAAGTAAGCAAGCACATTACTCATATTAGATTCTCTCGTTCTCGTATGCCACGTACGACGTATAAGTAACTTGGAAGTCAACAAAGTAACAACTTGGCAGGGAAGCCTGCATCTATCATTTAAATTGTATTTAAGAAATTCATAGCGCTGTAAATAACCGCCGGCAGACGCTGAAGCTCGCTAGTGTACTGCGCCGACTGAGCTTGCTATGTGTTGCTGCTTTACAGCACGCGGCGCGGCGGGACAAACCTACGTAATTCCCTACGGAAACACACATCGAAGCAAATAGATAGAATTTTTCTAATATAAAAAGAGCCGTGATAGCCTAGTGGTTAAGATGTTCAGGAGGTCGGGGTTCGATCTCGGGGATGCACCCGAGATCAGGAGATCTAATCTTGTAACCGATAATTGGAAACTTAGATCTGTAGGAGAAATAGAATAACTGACATATAAGATTGGGTTGCGAAGCTGAAATAGTTGGAAATAGAAAAACAAGGACTCCGGATTGGTTCGAAATTAGTCGGGTTTACGTTTGTCTAAATACGTGAGTATAGCCGTAGCAAGTAGTATACTTATTTGAAGATACTCTAAAAATGCCAACCTTAATATATGATAGCATATTTTATAGATATACAACAATGTTCGGTTATAAATCAACATGAGACAGCCCTCGCGCCTAGTGTTTCGATATGGTTTCGATTGAGATCGCTTGGCGCGACGCGTGACCCGACTCGCGAGAGACCTCTACACAAATGTGCTGGAAACGTCGATAATTCCCTTAAGAAGGAGTTATTTCTACGGAACAAAAATAAATCCTCAACGGGAATATAAATAAAAACCTAACGTAACACAGAAATATTTTATGAATACCAAACTTATTTTATACATTGGGACCGAGGAGTTTAAAACATGAATGTAAAATAAATATACCTACGACAGAAATATTTTTCTGGTGTATAAGCTTATACATTACTAGCTGATACCCGCGACTTCGTTCGCGTGGATGTAGATTTTTAAAATTCCCGTGGGAACTCTTTGATTTTCCGGGATAAAAAGTAGCCTATGTGCTAATCCAGGGTATAATCTATCTGCATTCTAAATTTCAGCCCAATCCGTCCAGTAGTTTTTGCGTGAAGAAGTAACAAACATACACACACACACACACACACACACACACACACACACACACACACACACACACACACACACACACACACATACAAACTTTCTCCTTTATAATATTAGTGTGATAACAGCGCATTTTACAGTCGTGCTCAAGCTGTATGCCCTCAAGCTGTAGTTGCCATGAGAGAAACCGCTCACGATTTCACATTTTGTGCCGAAAATGGCGTTTCGTATTTTTATCCCCCGTACGTTGCAGGGTACACCTCTGAGCAAACAAGGCAACACCAGATTTCCAAAATTCTTGCATTTATTTCTACAGCCAGGAATTCTGCTAAAATTTTTAGCCTTTTTCAACTATTTTATTTGCAGAGCTGTTTTATATTCCAAGTAGAAAGATAAATAATACGGCACAAAGCTCCGGGTATCAAGTATTCTGTGCCAGTATCTTTTATTCTTGGTATGGCATGATACGAGACATGTTTTTGAGTTCACATCTTTTATTTAATTAACTGAGTAAATTAATTAGATGATCTTCAGAGCTTCAAGTATAACACATTCCACTTCAGCGAGTTAGTAGCCGTATAGCCTAGTGGTTAAGACGTTCGCCTCCAATTCTACGATCGTAAATGCAAAAATTCGTGAAAACCAACCCGCGAAATTGATCTTGATCATTTTATTCCTACTTAATGTAAAATAATAATTAATTTAAATCAATGAAAATTGAAAAATCACTTTCCATGAACAATCACTGTGACGAAATATAAATCATTTCACCAAATGATTTTTTTTAAACTCTAATTCCCGCGACTTCATCCGCGTGGATTAAGATTTTTCAAAATCCCGTAGGAAATCTTTTTTCCGGGATAAACTTTTTATATAAAATAAAAAGTAGCTTATATGATAATCCAGGGTATAATCTATCTCCATTCCGAATTTCAGCCAAATCCGTTCAGTAGTTTTTGCGTGAAAGAGTAACAAACATACACACATGCACGCAATATACACACATACATACACACAAACTTTTGTCTTTATAATATTAGTGTGATTAGCAATCATGTCCATCGCTAGGTGACACATTAGTAAAATCTCCTTTTCGAAGCGGTCGGGTAGTGATCGGGTTTAGTTCTCGATAAGTCTGTTTTTCTAAACTGACTCAGGTATGGTTGGATACGTAAAGTGCTTATACGGAATTGATTAAATGTATGGTTTGCTCTTCTCTCCATCAAACGAATGGGCAGCCGCGCTCTACTTCCACTGGTGAATAAGTGCCGGGTGTCAATTTCATTGCTACGAAGTGGAAACTTTTGGACCGCCAAAGATAATTTGTTTGCGAAAACTACAAATAATATGGAACTTTACTATGTTACTTACTTATAAGTAAGTTATTCGAACATGTGTTCAAAAGAAAAGCCTGCTTCTATTAGTTCTGAATCAAGAAAAAGTATGTCCATTTCATATTGAAATCTGATTAGAATACCTAATTATTTAAATAGATTTTACTATCAAATAGACCAAAGAATAAGAGGGGCTAAGTTTTAGCAGTTTAAAGTAGCTTTAAAAATATAGCTAGTTTAACGAAAGCGGTGATAGCCTAGTGTATCAAATTTCGTCCTTCTCTTTGCGTTATCTCACTTTGATTAGTGTTATACAAGTTTTAAACAATTAAATATCACTCGCTTTAACGGTGAAGGAAAACATGGTGAATAAATCTGCATGCCTGAGAGTTCTCCGTAATGTTCTCACAGGTCATAAGAACATTATGTTCTCTATGAAGTGGATACGAAATATGTAAAATCTGCCAATACGCACTTGGTCCGCATGGTGGACTATGACCCTAATAGAAGGACCTTCTGAGAGGAGACCTGTTCCCAGTAGTGAGCCGGTGATGGGTTGATCATGATGATGATACATTTGATACATCGAAAACAAGTTCAAAGCTGTCAAATTATAGTTGCAATGTGGTACGGGGGTCGCGAGTTGGGAGGAGGGGGGAGGAGGGGGGAGGAGGGGGGGGGGAGGAGGGGGGTATTGGCGTAGAGAGGGTAGGTAATGTCAACAGCGCGGATTCACTCTATATGTAAAGCAAAGCGCGAGCTGTTTGTCGCAAACATCTCGCCGCCCGCTGTATTCCTAAATAACTGAAGGATCTCCATTTCAATGTGAAACATTCTGAACGACACACTATAACTTACTCTAAAGACGGAATATTTTACAGATACTTACTATGTAAAAATTATGTGAAAATCCTTTTCATAATATGCAATACCTGCTATCTTATAGAAGCCTGCGAAGAATCACGCAGCAAATCTCACAAATCGATTACAATTTTAATCTCGCCTTATTATTATGTAAATTTCGTTAGCACGCGATCATCGACCCGAGCTAAAGAGTACGCGAGCGTGAACATTTGCATCGATGTGTGTTAGAGAGGGAAAAAATCTATCTTATTCAATTAATGTAGCAAACAATCGCTTGCAACATTTCATGACAAGTATATTATCGCATTTACAATCGGAAGATCAAAATCCTGATATTTTACATTTCGGTTTTCACGGAAAGTGTCCTGTGAAAACTGTAAAAAGATGTAAAAAATATCTATTGTTTTCAATGCTACTATTCTCTATATTCAGCTTAAAAATAGTTACCCTCTTCTCGAGAAGGTACTTGTTTGAGGCTTCGAAGGTGTTCCAGACGCTCTTAGTTCGTAGATAAAGAACCGATGTCTAGAGTGTTTTGTGAGAATGTTCAATCAACACAAAACGCTTACGTAGCTCGCTCAATGGAGACCTAACAATGAAACGTGATTGGGGAGAATTTCAATCATTTACTCATTCTCTATACCTACTGGACTCTTTACTGCGATAGGTTTACACCTATTGATTTTGGAGCTATTTAAAAAAGTTCTACTAGAATATTGCTATTGAATAGGTCAGACCCAAAATTATGGATTTAAGTATCACCTGAAGCGGCCCGAGCTGGATTAGCTCATGTGCTTCACGTTCAACCATACTGTCGATTTGTCTATTTTGGAGCATTTTAGAAAGTTCTTTGTATAATGTACACCGAGTTACAACTACAAATAGTATTACAAAACTCCCCTATTCTACGACTACATGGGTTGATTCTACAAACTATTCCTATAATTACTAGTAACAAACTATTGAGAGCAATTTAGGAATACCTTGGCGGCGATGCGTTCGAACTGGCTAACTGGCTGATACAGCGCCGATTCAAGAAATAGTTCTAAACTAATGCCAATTAACGATTCTCGAACACTGAGCACACGAAGATCTACAACCTCCGTTATTCCGATATAGTAAATTTTCATTATATGTGCTTGCCCCAGTTGCTTATATCTGGGGCTTCCCCACGCTGGTGCCTATTCATCTTCTCCCCTTTACCTGTCTATTAGGTACAATAGGTTCCAATCAGTTAGTTCCTATATAAATGAACGATTGATAGAACAGTGAATACACCGAACATTTTTCAACTAGACATCAGTTAGTGCATTCAGACACAGTCGTAGGACACCAGTTGTGGTGTAGCCAGTCGCGCTATCAACAAAATGTACCTATGCAGCTCTATAGATGGTACCTACATAACCTGTTCTCCGCTTAGTTGCGCAACCAATTTGGTAGCAGCAACCGAGATCACCCACTGGTGGCGCAACCACTAATAGGTACGTATAGGCAGGTGTAACTTCAAACATACCGTGTATCGCGCGCAGCGCGTTATAATTGCGTCTGCTTCAACTGCACGTCAAAATGTTACTAAAGTACTAGTGTTCTATAATATACGAATCTCTGTTTATAAACCAAACAATGTTATTTAACCAACAAAACCATTGTTATTGAATCCGTAAACTGTGCATACCGCGCCAATTCCACGCCAATTCAGAAGTGTTATTACCGATGCCTACAAACTAATATTAATTCAAAAGCCAATCCCAGAAATAGTTGGCGAAGTGGCGTCAAATGGCGCCATTAGCAAGTTCGCGAACAATAGCAAGACGTCGCCTCCGGCCTCAACTATTCCGATGTAGTCAATTTTCATTAGCTTTACATGCCTCCAATTCCGCCGTCATAGCGGAGACCCGACCGAACTATCTGCTTGGAATTTCTCCTCAGCGATTATGTCACCCCCACTCCTATTTACAACCTTTTGCTATCTAATACCGGCCTCCCACGGTGCGTGAAATTGCGGACGGGCGCGGACCAACCCGCACCGACGCACTCTAGGAAGAGTATCATCCGTGATATCGCAGACGGCCGAGCCTAGTGCCGTAGTGCATGGCCGTGCGTGATAATCCGCAGAATTACGCATAATTACCAGTGCCAGGTATAATACATTGGTGTATTTTCTGTTAAATTTTAAGTAAGCTGCTTGACAAATACTTTCAAAATTGAAAGTACTAGTGCGTTGGCGTAATGGTTAGCATGATCGACTACTGACGATTGCCGGGTCGGGGCAACAGGGAATGAATGGCAAATTTCTAGCTCCAAATCCGGTCACCCATCCAGAAAACTAACTTGGATCAATGTTGCCTAACTAATCGCAATCGAAGGATGCATTGTAACAACTAGGCCACACGGCCCTCTACAACTGAGTAAACTGGTAAGATGGTTGAGTTGTAACCTCCGACCAAGAGCTGTAGTCTATCTAATTTAGTTGAAAACTTTTCCTAAATGACTTCAAAGAGAATCAAACCGGAATCTCCAGGCGGTAAATCGTGTCAGCGCTGCGCGGGAAAACTCACCAATGAAACCTTTACTTTTAAAATCTTTAAGCGTAATTCAAAAGACACTACCTCTCAAAATCGATATAATAGAAATTCGAAAGTCGAAGAGAGAAGATTGCATTGCCCCCCCCCCCCCCCCCGCTCCCCCGCCACCCCCCGCCCGGGGGAAGCAGTCCGCAGCTCCGACGATTCTAATGCTAATGAGGTTTTTTAATTGGAAAAGTACAGGTCATTGCCCTCCGACAGTTCGTGCGCGAGAGAATGCAAGAAATGTAGCATTTGTTCTGGTTGCACAGGTTTTCGGTAATGAAGACGTCTTGAATTCTTGTGTTTAAGTGTTGTAAGAAACACGAAGATATACCTACAATCTACATACTTATCTCCCTAATAGTAATAAATTTTTTAATTTATTACTATTAGGGAAATTAGTTTTTTAACTAATTTCGTCGGAAAACGCTGGTCTGTCTTGCTGGAGGTACTTTTTACTTGGGTAATACCTTTTGCATTTAGAATCAGAAGTGGTAGAGCCACTGAACAGAAAACAATATCTTCTGAGTTTTATGTAACTTTTTTCAAGACCCATGTTTAACTAATTGTGATGAAAGGTACAGAGTTGGCTTCCATTCCGAGGACGGGCATAGAATGCTTTTTATCCTGGAACCTCAAAGAAATTCAACGGGGTTGTTGAAATACCTAAATTCATCACATCATCTAGTAGCAGTAGTTTAAGCAATAAAGGCGCCAGTGAATACAATTATTTTTAGTTCATATCTTGGTTTATATGTAGTTTCTTGTTTTGTGTACGTACTTATATAAAAATATATTTAAAAGACCTGGAAAAAAAATCTAACGTAAGAATAAGGATACATCCAATGATAAATCCATATTCGCGTCGCATCGGCATCGGTTTGACAGATTACAGCGATAAAGATGGACTGATACGAGTGCAGTGTATCACGCGCGCCACAAGAGATAAGTAATGGGGCCATCAATTATTACCCGTCCCTTATGTAGGTATAACTACGTGCCTCGGCTTCGTTTCTATTGGGAAATGGAATTTTAGCACCAGTACCTATGGAATTTACGACTGCCGTGCTCAGTAGTGAGATGGCCATGGATTGATGATGATGATAATGACTCGAGACTTTTTTTATATACTTCATGAAAAAGATTGCTTTAAGGATTATGAGTACTTGTTGCATAAGATCGTCGTCAAGATCTGCATCCGTACGTAGTTAAAATTCCTCGGACACGTACGAAGCGATTTGTTTCCTCGTTTCTGATCCGAACCGCTAAGATATGGAACGTCCTTCCGGAATCAGTTTTTCCTTCCACTTTTGATATGGGTACCTTCAAGTCAAGAGTGAATAAAGAGGCAACTTTTAGGCAAGTGCGCTCCATCTTAGGCTGCATCATCACATGCTAGCAGGTCTGATTGAAAAAAAGACCCGAATGAGTCAACATCAGTATCTCCAAATTTATGAAACTGAGCGAAAATTTGGTAAAGTAAGTAGACGAGAGTGAAGTGTCCAGTTTTCATTGCACGATAAACTTTAACGGTACGCGCGGCCGCGGTGTGGCGGCCACGCAACCGAGCGACTGTACTGGCTCGTAAAAACGGCTTTATGACACGGATGATTCCTTTTATTTAACTATTTTATGCATTAGCTACCTTGGCTAGTAACTACGGGGGAAACGCCAAGTATCTGCTCAATGAAACAAAGAAAAAGTGGTTATATTTGGAACTGTAGTCAATACAAGTAGGTAGGTATTATGTCTAGTTTTACGGTAAGTAAGTATTTATAACGGGAAACTTCAGATTCCCATACGATTTTCAATGATACTTAGAACACAATGTAATTCTTGATGAGATAGGTATAAGATTTGAGTCGTTTACCGGTTTCAGCCACTTCTACTGCGGCTTCCGGTCTTGATGCCGTCTCCCTGATATGACATGGGGTAGTGTGTTAACAAATTAAAATATTTTCTTAAATATATTTTTTTTTCATCGAAAACAAAACTGTCGAGTTTCGTGCTTGTTTCCAAATAGAAAGAGATACCCAAGGGATCCCATATTCCATTATTGAACTCTCCAATGATCACATTTAGTAAAGGATTAATTAAACGAAATTAATTAAGACCAAACTTTCGCATAATAATTATATTATTATGGTTAGCGTCAAATTAAGTGCAATAAATTCTTTGATCAAACTTTTCTCAAAACGAAATAGGTACAATTTAAGCCGATTTTCAAGGCGATAAAGCCGAAGGAGGCGCGTAGTGTATAGAAGACAAAGGATCCGTTTTGATTAAATAAAAGTGGGAATCTGTAAAGTTTATTGAGTACTCGAGCCTGCAGAGTTCGGAGAGCTCTTCACATCTCTCCTTAGTATATAACAGCGCTTAATTTGTTTCTTTTCAAGAGGCAATTTATTACTTTACTGTAACGATGGAGATCAAACATTCTTTGTACATTTAACGCGTAGAGAAGACATCTTTTAAAGAAATATTTCCCAGAAAAAGTAAAAAAAAATACCTTTTTGTTGCACTGTTCCAACTTTCAATAAGGAAATCAATACGTAATATAAAAATAACAATCCTCAGTCACTGATTGACTGGCACATATAAACTAGCAGCACAAAAGCTGAAATATTGGACAGAGGTTTCCTTTCTAATAGTATAAGGTCAATTTTTCTGAAATTTACTACTTAGCACAAATCACACAATGAAAAGAGTTAAAGCCACAGTCCGACACACTGGCCACGTAAACTTAAACTAAAGCTACGAGGGTTCCAAATGCACTCAGGTCTGAGAAGAGCGCACAACACTCAGACATGCATGTTTCCTGACGATGTTTTCCTTAGCTTCGGAAAGTTTAAGGTTAGTGCCCGGAATCGAACTCCCGACCTTCCGGACAGGAGGTGGACGTGTTAACCACTAAGCTATGACGGGGTATCACGGTGTTACAAAGTAAGTCAAGTTTATTTAAGTTGAAGGTCTTTTACGAGAGGCTGCCGCGTTACACCGTTAGCTTGTAATGGAATATTTTAAGATAAGGCTTTACGGCTCATAAACTGAGGCCCCGGCCCGGGGGCAGGCCTGGACAAAGAGAGAGTGATGATCTCACGCAGTATCTCAATAATTAACTAATTACAGCAGTCGCATCTGCCTTTGTTATTAGAATTACAAAAGATTGGTTTTTCATATTAAGAAAAGATTGATGCAATCAAGAACTGTACGTGGGTTACAATCCACGCATCACAGTAAACGGATAAGCTTGATGTTGGAACATAAAAGGTCTTGTGAACGAATTTTTAATACTATAGGTACCTGCCGTATATTTATTTGGAAGTGTTTAAAATTCTAAGCATTTTCAGTAGGGCGGGCGGAGGGCGGAGTTGATATGAAGACGAACTTCAATTTGTTTCCTTTGTAGGGTTCAGGGTGTTTCTTTACAATTTTTATAAAAAAAGAGCTTCCTGACATTGAATTAGGGAGACTATAATGACGGCAGATTGAGTCTCACCAACGAGAAAGAAAATTTTTGTTTTTCAATAATTCTTTCTTAAAAAATCAAAAGCACTTACCAATAATCCTATCATACACTTAGATATAATTACCTATATGCAAAAGTGTGACTGTCTGTCTACTAGATTTTCACGGCTCACCCGTTTCACCGATTTTGACAAAATTTGGTACAGGGGTAAATTTCATCCTACCTACAACATTTTAGGCAGTATTTTGTCCTGAAAACTAAAGAAACCTACCCAATCAATCCAAATGAATCATCTATTTTGTACAGAGTTAACTTGCATCCTGGAGACAGACATGTAATACTATTTATCCCGGAAAATCAAGAAGTTCCCACGGGATTATTGAGCTGACCTCAATCCACGCGTCATCGTCTAGTTCGCGGGCATCATTAGTTCAGTATGAAATACGTGTTTGTTGCGAGCTGTAGACCGCCACTGATAGCGTGTGACGTCACATTAATTCCCTCCATTTTTGCCGTGACAAATGAGGCGGGTACGGTAAATAATTACAATGTTAATGGACCGCCCCGGCCGCGTCCCGCGCTCTTGTCCCGCCGTGGTTTATGCCGCCGGTTGTTTTTGTCCCGGCGTAATGAAGAGGGGACAGAGAGTTATTAGCGGACACCGTGCTCCGGGTTTCCGAGATTGCTGACAAATAGTGCTTAGACTTGTCTACTTTCCTTCACCGTTAAAGAAAATGGTATTAAATTACTTAAAACGCATATAACTCCGAAAAACTGCCAACCTCCGACTAGGAGGCGGACGTCCTAACTGCTAAGCTATCACAGCCTAAACAATTCAAATATAGGTTTTTGTATTGTAATCCGTGTTTCCTGCGAACTAAAATCTACTAAAATATCTTGAAATTTAATAGTTTAACCGATTTTGATGAAAAGTACAGAGTTCGCTTACATGTCGCGGGCATCATCTAGTTTGTTATGAACGTGTGTAAAGACATTGACTTGATGCTGATGGTACGAGTATATGAACCCCGCGGCGGTAACTAAGCCATTTACGCGCGCGCACATCCGCGCGTCTCAAAGAAACTCATTAATCCTCATCTACACACGACCATTCCAATCTCGCCTGTTTGCGCGACGTGAGCAATTACTGCCTACCAGCCTACTACAGGCTTGTATGCCTCGACAACGATGATAGATTTCGAGAAACACTTTTATGTCAAAGAAAGAAAAGTTTTAAGGTTTGAATTTACTCTGAATACATCTACCGCCAGCACAACGAGGCTGCTAGTTTTCTCCTACTGTTTCTTAAAAGCGGCTAATTGCAAAAATAGTTTTTTGGGAGTTATTGCGAAAAATGTGAAAATCGTTCAAAAGTGATGTTTCTAAAAAAAATACTTAATGCTTTTTTGCAAACTTTTTTAGAAACGTCAATTCTTCCAAACAATGTTTTTGTCAATAACTATTAAATTATTGTATGCAGTGTCGCTTTTTGCAGAACGGAGTCGTAAATAAAAATTGGTAGTTTGAAAATAGAACTTACAAGTCGTAATTATTCAACAGATTACAAATACGACTGCCCACTAAAAAACGAACTAAAAAGTAAAACTTTTTGCATTTGAAAATGGCGCTGAAAAAATTCAATACGGTGAATTTTTTTTAAAACTTTATAGCAAGTGGATGATGTAAAATTCCTGACGATATCCAATGATGTTAGAATAAAAATATTGTAATATCATTGACGATACCCCACACTCCACACACCTAAATCTGTTCAGGCATTTAAAGTGAAGGTGTAATAAAGAAACTCACATACACATATACATGAATCCTGAAAATATTACACTCCTTTTTTTGGGCAGTCATGCAAAAGTAGTATCGTTAAGGTCCGTTTTGTTCTGAATTTACAGTGTTTTGATGTTCGATGTTCTATCAACGTTGAGAGTTGACGTATAATGTTCGTACTAAGATTACAGGTGAGAGCGCGACCCACATCCCGCGTTGCAGGGAACTGTCTCAGGCAGGGAAATTGTGTAATTGCCCTTTATTACGATGTTCACACTTTTTCGATTCCGTTTTTAAACCACCGGACCGGAAATATCAGGTAAACTGACCAAAGTGCATGGTAATGTCATGTTAGTATAATTATACAGCACCGAACATTTTTATGTAAATACTTCCACCGTTTATTATCACTGTACATAGTAATAACCGCCAATACATATGTAAACGCCAACTAGGGGATGAATCCAACCCTGGCTTCACCCAAATTGCGTAAATGTATTTGTATGTTGTTGATTTGTCCTTCAATCACGCCACAACGGAACAACGGATTGAGGTGATTGATTGCACGGATATAATATGTAGTTAAAGACCTGGAGAGTAACATAGGCTTCTTTTTTATCACGGAAAACCACAGGATTTTTAAGAACCTAAATCCACGCGGAAGAATTCGCGGGCATCAGCTAGTTACTCATATTTTGCTTCCATTATAATATATTTTGCCTATGTAATGGAACCGAGATATTTTCCATACAAGAAAATCAAACATCTCTGTGTGTTACGTACTTTGCGTCTGGTTCTTTCATAATCTACATCCCATTAGGCTACCCTTCTGTAGGCGAGCAATGAACGCTTACTCCAACAAAGATGAGATTAGCTATGAAGGTAAAGCGATCCTGTTGGTACATTTAAAAAGTAATTTTTGCTTCTCTACAAAGCATAATACAAAGTCGCTTCCCGCCGTCTGCGGCTGCACGCTTAGATCTTTTAAACTACACAACGGATTTTAATGCGGTTTTCATCAATAGATAGAATGATTCAAGAAAAAAGTATATACGTATAGTATGTGTGTGTACAAACAAGTGTAAATTAAAAATGTATAACACCCCCGACAAGTGAAGGTTACAGTAACTAGAAAAGAGCTGATAACTTTCAAACGGCTCAACCGATTTTCTTGGATTATAGCTAAGAACACTTTCGTTCAAGCATCCTTTCAAACAAAAAAAACTAAATTAAAATCGGTTCATTAGTTTAGGAGCTACGATGCCACAGACAGATACACAGATACGCACGTCAAACTTATAACACCACTCTTTTTGGTTCGGGGGTTAATTAACCACATTGACACCACATTGCACCCGTGCAAAGCCGGGGCGGGTTGCTAGTACCAAATAATGTAAGATTAAAAGCAAAAAAACTTGTGAAAGCGCGCTCGCAAAAAAATGAAAACTGTGCGAAGTGAAGAAACTCCAGCTAAGATGAGACGAACCTCATTAGTGTTTGTGGAGTTTTCCCAACAAGAAAATTTTAATTATAATTTTTAATTCTGCCTACACCAGCGAACACCGTGTTTTGCACTTTGATGTACTAGTAATATCTACATCGTCTTTATGCCCATTATAATAATTATTATAATCTCATGGTGCCAAAAAACATAGAACGTAAAACGTCTGAGAGTTGAAATTTGTATGTTATTGTTATTTTCCACACATGTATCCTCTTTGAAGGTGCCCTTTTAAAGATACCTACTTACTAACTTCATAAAAAGAGTTTCTTACTTCATATTTACTTGATAGAAAGGTACGGCGCACTTTTGCAGTCTATGGCGATATAAAATGTGGCGGTTCTCGTAACTACGATTATAAAAGGAGAACAGTAATTACGGGCGAAATAGGTGTAATCTCGCCTGATCCCAGCATTATGCTAAGCTGTGTTTGTTTGCACAGCGTCGCCCGCGTCACAGCGCCACGCGTCCAGCGCAGTGAGCGCTGCACAAACAAGTGCGCAGCGGCGGCGCGGGCGAGGGAAGCGCTAATTACGCTTTAATTTATGTTGTTTACTCTGCAACTGTCACCGCCACCCACAACTTGCAGTTTTCATTCAAACTTTTACACATAATATGCAAGAGTAAGTATAGTTGCTTCTGCGGGGCCATGGCATTGTCAAATAAGCGACTGCCGCTCAAAAAAAGGAGTGTAACGTTTCAGGGTGTAAGTATGTGAGTTTCTTTATTCTGCCATAACTTGAAACTAAATACTTGAACAAAGTTTAATGTATGGTGTATTTAGATCTCAACTGGTGGTAAGTGTGATGCAGTCTAACGTTAACTGCAAAGATACGTTACTTCTGTTAAGCGTAAGATGCAGGTTAACTTGAAAGCGTATGGCAGTTTTTATTAAAACTATACCTCTTATCGGTTTCCACACAGCATCGTAACGAAACGCTTAATAGTTTGGTGGCTTTACTGGTAGGTAGGTGGCTAGCCACGGCCGGAACCTCCCATCATGCTTTCCAACAAATACAGCAGACCAGGTTCTTACAATGCTTTGTCGATGATATAGCCTTGTCGCATGCCACGACAAGGGCTGCGTGATTTGTCGCGCCGCTTGACGCACTAAGCCATGGCCTGCGGATAACATACGTGTGCAGACCAGTTATATTAGAACAAGAATTATTTAACAAATTCCAAACTCGAGTGCACCTCACAGACAAATGTGCAAAATTTAGCGTAGTTTGGTCCGACGTCAGATTGTGTCCGTGTGTTTTATCTCGCGCACGTTAGCTCCCGGTTTGATAATTTGCCGGAACATTATGTAGTTTTCCAGGAAACGAATTATGTGCTAGATAAAGTTAAATAGAAGCTGTGATGTGGTTTTGGTTCTCAGTTAGAAATTATCAAAAAGTTTATATACTCACTGTACCACATTTCAAGTCCCGATAGCTCGACGGACAGGGAATGGACAAAAATCCGAAAGGTTGTCGGTTCTAACCCTATTCATTGCACTATTATGTAAAAAGCAGTGATTACCTGTCAGTGAACTGTTAGGGTTGATATTCAAGGTTCTGTCCCGGGCTTTTGGATTTTCTGTCCTCTGTTTATTTGAAGCTATGCCCATTTTAAGCAATTAAATATCACTTACAAAACATCGTAAGAAAACTTGCATGCGTAAAAGTTCTCCGTGATGAAGAAGTGTGAAGTCCGCCAATCGTACTCAGCCAGGCACTTACTGTGGCCTCTTTAGACTGTAACCTAAACCCTCCTCATTCTGAGAGGAGACCCTTCTCAGTAGTAGATGCGTTGAGATGGTGGCACTATTGTATTACCTACTCCTACTCCTAATCATGTTTATCATGACTTCAACAACTAATTAGAATAGCCACTCTCATGAAGAATCCTTTTAAACTACAAAACTGTTTAATCACCGAAGAGTCGGTCAATAGACAGGAAAACCTTTACATTGAATTGGAGTCGTATTTATGCCCTTTCTTTTGAATTTGCACCATTCTAGGCAAACGCGCTCCAATCGGGACCTCATCATTGCTTTGCATCAGGCATGATTATCATCGAGCGCGAGCCCTTAGTGGTTGTAGAGTACGCGCTACGGCGTAGCGCTGCGGTTACGGTGATGCTACGAGAGCGCTCCAGCTTCAGCGGTTATTATTATTATTAATAATAATGTTTATATAAAGCGAGGGCGGCTAACCGCAAGCCAGGGTTAATGGCCGCAGCATTTAAATGCGTCATGGGGTTCATCAAACCAGGTCATTAACTGTTGTTTAAAAATTTTATATTTATTTTAAACTTCCGACAACATTTACATTAAAGTTACTCTCTATAAACATGGTTAAAAAAATATAATTTTGCTATCTTTCGTACACATTTAAATGCATTCCCATAATGTTTTTTGGATATTGAAATAGGCACATAAAAGTCAAAGGAAAATGTTATGTTCTTCCTTAAGTCTGGCCCCTTTGAACATTATCGTTTGCACTACATATTATCTCTAAGCGATTGCTGAAGTGGTTAATTATTTATTAGCATTATAGCACAGAGTTCACCACTAGACCACGAAGGTGTTGAAAAAAGTTTGCCCAAAGCCAAAACAAATAAATTGTGCGACTGTGCGCAGTTGCTTACGAGATAGTGCGAGTAGCTCATAATATACAGCAAGCTTTAGATAATTCTCTGAACATTTGCGACGCAAAGATGGCGTAGAAAAGAAAAAAACCACTTTACGTGATTAAGTAGTTAGCACGTGTGCAGGAAACTGCGACGTCTTACGAGCTCTGCGCTGTGACGGGGCAATGACCGCTGGAGATGACCCTAGCCTATGTGCGGTTGGCACCTTGATGTATTTGACCACAGATACTTGCAACGTAGAGCTGCTATTGTGAGCATTTCCTACTAACTAAATATTGAAAAATATATTCCTGACTTTGTTCAGTACTAAAAAACTGGTGGTAGATTCATTAACTTAGGTAGCAATGTTTGGCTTTTTGCTTTTTGCTTTTGGTGATAGCTACTGACCGGGTGACCTAAACTCATAGTACACGGTGTTAGTTTAGGTTAGGGCAGCCCACAAGGTAACACGTTATTGAAATAAGAGCCAAAATTAGCAGTAGCCGCTAACTGGAAAAAATCATTTTTGAGTTTTTGCCAAAAACGTGAGAATTAAAAAAACTGATTTTTCTGAAAAAGAATGCTACATAGGACGTTACTAAAAACCTTGGTTAAACATAGCATTAGTTAGTTTACACATTAGTTTTTGAAAATTCTTACGTTTTTGGCGACAACTCAAAACTTTTTTTTTCTCTCTAACTAAACTAAGTTATAAATATTTGTGTTTTTGGCTTTTTAGTTATAGTATGGCAAAGTGACTTTCTTGAATTTGCTATCTGTGACTGATGAAACTTTTAAATATCTTTGTGGTAGAGTCATGATGTGGATGGTACAGCACACCATAGTACATCACAACGTATGCCTTATACATAATAAGATAAAGGTGACAATGCGTTGTGGGTACAGAAGGTGGAGGCACTTGTCGCCGGCAACACATCCTGCGGCTGTCGGTGAATCTGTAGGTTTACGAGCAAGATGTGGATGCGCACCGGTTTATTGTGATAAGCGTTATCTCGGCCGCTTAACTGCTCGGAGGTTAGGGCGCTTGAGTGATACGAGCGACATCGTTCACTTCACTCTCACAGAGGTGGTTATATCTATGATTATACTATTATTAAGTGCCTCAGGCACTTCTAACTTATCCGAAAATTTTAAGCAATTAAATAAGAAAAAACATCGTAAGAGAACCTGTATGCCGAAGAGTTTTTTTTTGTTTTCAAAGGTGTGTGAAGTCTACCAATCCACACTGGGCCAGCGTGGTAGACTATGGTCAAAGCCTTCTCAATGTGGTAACGCTGGCCAAATGCGGATCGCTAATCCGTATTCGCAATGACTTTGCACACACCTTTAAAAAAACAGTGATAGCCCATAGGTCAATACTTGGGCTCCTATTCTGGAGGTCCCAGGTTCGAATTCTAGGCGCGCAACTCTTAACTTTCAGGAGTTATGTACAATTTAAGAATTCACATATTACTTGCTTGAACGGTGAAGGAATACTTCGTGTGGTTGCGAATCTGGTAAATTCGGAATCTGGTAAACTGCTCATAGAGGGTGAGGAAACCTACATAATATAAGAGATTTCTGCATTTAATGTTCTCAAAATCACAATAATTGATCTCAAAATCATGACACGATCCAAATGTGAGTAAATTCATTGAAAATACGTTAATTATTATGTAAGTTTACACAATTTCTGTTAGTACCATGTAACATGTTAGTACCATAATATATCCCTGACATGAAATAGGCAGTTTTAGTCGTGCTCGGACAAAATGTTGTTGTCCGAAATGTCGCGAGCATTAATCCACTAGCATTATTAATCTCTATGCTGTGTTCGTCGTTGAGTTCACCGTCGACATACTTGCCAAAGGTTGTGCCTATTTGTGTGAAAAGTGGTATTTTCACGTAAAGTGTCAATATTAGTGTTGAATATACTACGTTTATTCTGCTTTACGCTATTATGACTATTTTTTTAGGGTTCCGTATCTTCAGAGAAAATAGGATATTGTTTAATAGGATTGGAGGATACGTTGTCTGTATGTCTATCTGTCTGCAAAGACCCATCAAGGGAATAAAAACCTAAAGAGCCTTTTATTTTAAATTAAAACCTAACCTACTTCCTGTTGACCTAGAATTATAAAATTTGGCAGGTACGAGTAGCAAAGTTTTATAGCACAAATGAAGATAAAATTCTGAAAACTGTGAATTTGTGGATGCCTGACAAAAAAGTTAAGTGCTGTTTCTTGTACTGAAACTATCGTGAGCGAGTCAGGCTCTTCCTTGACCGGTTTTTAAAACTATTTGTACAGGCTTCCGCTTGACTACAATAATAGCCCAGAAGGTTTCTTCTATTCACTCTTCTTTTGAAAGTAACAAGCAAGCTAATTAAAATCGAGTCAGTTAGAGTTATACAGACAACGCCAGACTGTTGCAAGCGAGGCTGTTGGCTTAGAGTATAGCCCCGGTGAGCGAACTAGTGAGTCGGTAGTCAGTAGAGTGGGCGCCGCATGTCGCAGTGAATTATGTAGTATCTGCATGTCGCTTCCGACAGTTTATGTCGCGAACACCAACACTGGGGAGTGGAGTCAACGAAAATATTGAGCTAACTTAGATAATTGTCATTGTCAATTGTCTCATAAGATATTGAATAACTGACTTGTTTTTATTGACTTTCCCGCTAGTCGCATTGATCTTGTAGGCTTAAATAACCATAATCCATATCACTACCCATATTATAAGTGCAAAACTGCCTGCCTTTGATTACTAAACGATTTTGACGAAATTTGGAGAGATAGTTTGCATCCCGGGAAGGACTCAGGCTATTTTTGTTCCGAAAAAAAACAGAGTTTTTGCGGTTTAGGAAGGTAAAAAAGTATTTAAAAATTTGAATCCACCAGGATGAAGATCACAGGTATCATAAATTTGCCACAGAGGTAGCCGTAGCTCACATGCCAGGGACCTCAGAATAAACGGGATGGACATAGGCTACTTTTTATCCCAGAAAAATAAACAGTTTCCATGGGATTTTTCAAAATCGCACGCAGCATCTAGAGAATCATTTATTTGCTGATTGTAAATATTTTAAATTGACTCACTAGGTTTAATTAGAACATTTACCTGCGGCCAATTTCCATAAATTCATCCCGCCCTGACGTCAGGCCCACAGCGCCATAAAGCCTTATCACAAATATTCCATTTACAAGCGGCGTCGTGTAACACTGGAGGCTCGTAAGATCTTTAACTGGGCATAAAGCTCCACGGTTTACGACACCGTCAAATAAAAACCATCAATAAATAGCGCAGTTAAATGTTAATTAAGTAAAACCAGTTGCGCATTTTAATGGAATACTGATAACAACCCATGCTTTGTTTAGTTAGTGATATACAGGGAACCAAAAGCTTAATTTGCTATATAACCAACGAAATCTGTATGGTACGCAGCATAACACAAATTCCGATACCACTCGACGCGCGTTTCGCTCCCACATCGGAGCATCCTCAGGAGATGTAGACCTTACAATGTCTAATTGCAAAGCAAAAAGATTTCGTTGGTTTGGTATTAATCGAACTCAGAAAAAGAGTAGTGAGCGGGCGAAGGGTTGATAATTTTGATGATGGATCAATTTCAGATAGCCTATTGGTTAAGACAAGCCTTCTATTCAAGGGGTCGGGGCGAGGGAGAGTTCGATCCCAGACAGCACCCCTAACTTTTCGGACTTATATGAGTTTTATGCAATGAAAATATCACTTGGTTTAACGGCGAAGGAAAAAATCGTGAGGAAACCAGCATGCCCGATAGTTCTCTTTATTGTTCTCAAAGGTGTATAAAGTCTGCCAATCCGCACTTGGCCAGCGTAGTGCACTTCCAAACCATTCTCATGTTGAGAGGAGCCTCGTGCTCAGTAGTGAGCCAGCGACGGGGGATGATGTTGATGATGATGAAAATAAAAAACCAATAATAATAAGCGCAGTAGAATGTAAATAAAATTAAACCAGTTGCACATTTGAATGGAATACTGATAACAAGCGACGCTTTGTTTAATTAGTGGTAATTAATCAAACTTAATTGATTGCGGTGGAACTGATTAGCATCTGACCTGCTCCGCCTCCCGCAGGTAACAGCTCAGTTATAATGTATTTTAGGGTTCCGTACGTAAAGGGTGCCTGGATCTGGGTTCCTGGGTTCTCCGGTGTCCGTCCGTCTGTCTGTTAGCGTGTAAATTTTCAGTGTATATTTCATTGCCGCTATGACAATAAATAATAAAGAACCGACATGGCAATTTTCAAAATAGCTGTCCAAATTAAAAAAAAAACTACATGAGTCGCACTTGGCCGGTCTTACTTTATGTATGTATACAAATTAGCTGACTCGCCTTTACTTTGCTTGGGTGAAATTTCTTAAAATTTACAATTTACAATTTTCAGAAATCCTGAAACAAATATTTCTCTATTTTTAAAGCCCAATACTTGTAACTTGCAAATATCGGTCTTTCAAAAAACCTTAATCACCATAGATAGCTGACAGAAAATAACTGGTGAAAATCCGAAAAACAGGCAGATGTGGCGCCGACGTTGTACTCTATAATATAGTGATTTAGCACAGTTTATTCTGGCGCTTCTTCTGTTTGAAGTTTTTGACTTTAATGCATTATACCAAAAATGAAAGTATTTTCTCTCTTTTTTCGATACCTTGTCAACACACTAACCGGGCTGGAAACTGCCAATAGTTGCAACCTTCCACCTGAGTATGGATGTACACCTAGTGTGTGTGCCACATTTGATCTGCTTAAATAATTATGATTATAAATAAAAAGTAGCCCTGTATTATAACTCAAAGGTGGAGGATACGTTACTCTCGTGTCTTACTGCCGATAGACGACGTGTGTTCAGGCCTTAACACACACAATAGGCAAGAGAAAAGTACAAAGTTAAATTACATTATTCCCCGAGCGCTCAACTCAAATTAGAAGATAACATTCAATTTTCTCTTCCCGCCATTAATCTGTCGGAAGGGGCTTCTTGCATTTTTCATCTCCCGGGATTACGAGTAACTACTTTGACGAGATCATTGGATGCTGGGACGGGCTTCGTTTTCTAAGTCTATATTACCACTTATTCTGTTAAGGCTTTGTTATAACGAGGAGGTTCTCAATTTGAGCTGTATAGAGTCATTATGTTCTTTTAGTATATACAGCATGTAACTAGAGTGCTAGCAAAAACGTAGCGCAATTATTAATTATAAGTTATAAAAAGTAATTTTAGTGATTTTGTATTTTTCAAACCCAGAATGTATAGAGTGCAAAACTCGGAGTCAATGCTCCACCTACAATGCGGCGCCTATCTACGCAATGTTCGTTGATCTCTAGCATAAAGAGTGAACTAGAGTCACTGAGGGAGCTTTCGGTTTGATCTTGAATCGACATCTGTCAAATATTAGGTATATTTGAGCACTAGGGGCACGGTAATATTCTAGGGGTGACGTGAAATCAAAGATTTAAAAAATATTATAATTAAACATTTACACAATTTTTTCAGGTCTTGATAGCTCACCAATCGTACAATTTATATTGTGGTCCTGAAGGCTTAGTTTAGTCTTATATAGAAAAACTGGAAAGGCAATTTGATTGAATTTCAATGGATGTACGCGGCTATGAAATGCAACACATTGGCTGGGCAGCGCGTACGAGTGAATAAGTCTTTCGAACGAAAATAGGCATATTCATCAATAGATCATAAAGTTATGATAGGATTTGAAATAACGTTGATATTTGTCGAGGGCGCGTCGATTCGAATTGATTAAGTTGTGCCAGTGCGGTGCGGTGCGGCGCGGTGCGGTGTGGTGCGGTGCGGTGCGGTTCAGCTGTGAATTGAATGCGATCGGATAAACGAACTGATACAATATAATGCGCTTAGCGCACCGCGGCGCACGTACTATTGCGGTGCCTGTCGACATAGGGCTGTCCACTGAAACTTATTTCTGATATATAGTTCTAAATAAAGCAAAAAGTTATTTTATGTAACATACATTTAGAATATATATTTTGAGATATTCGTATGACGATGGCGCTGCGGCAACCCCGCACGCCTGCTCCCGAGCTCTGAATTCATTTCATATTTGCCAACGCGAGTTTTGCATGTTAATGTATTTCCACGAGTATATTCTGTTGGGCCAATTACTGCGCCTAATATCTGGAATTAAATCGGTAACTAGCCTAAAGTACCTACGAAACTCAGCCACAAACAAAACAACTCCGGTTATGGTCTCCTGTTAGAGCAGATTTTCTAAATTGTCCATCATTTTCATCGTTATCAATCGTCACCGACTTACTACCGAGCACGGGTCGCCTCTCAAAATGAGAAGGGTTCGGCCATGTCTACCACATTGGCCGAGTGCGGATTGGCAGACTTCACACCCCTTGAAAACATTACGAAGAAGTCTTAGGGTTGCATGTTTCCTCACGATATTTTCACCGTTAAAGTGATTGCTTAGAACGCACATAACTCTGAATGGTTAGAGGTGCATGCCCAGGTTCGAACTCGGATCCCCCGCTTAGCGGGCTGACGTCTAACCAACTAGCCTATCACCGTTATATACACTCACTGGTGCATGAATATTGTTTTAGCGTTATCGCAAAAGCTGCATAGCTATTTACACAATCATACGCTTGATAACTCTGAGATGGGAAGCTAATACGAAATTCGCTTGAAAGATGATGAGCAGTTGATTTGTATCGCGCTTATTAGATCAGTGCCACAATGCGGCGCAGTGCACAAGCTGCATAACAAACACGGGCGCTGGCGGCAATACAATTAACACATGAGGGTAACATCTTGATGAAGCTTCCTTGTCTTTAATGTCGTCATATTCTGTTGGCATAATTAAAGTATATTCAATTAGGTGTGTCTTTCATATTTCATCTTTTTAGGTCCATGCTGTTCAATTTCTAACATTAAACAGCACGGACCTTTTGAAATGATTAGACATTGGTCAAGTGCGAGTTGAATTTGCACAGGAAGGGATCCGTACATACATCCATACATATAAGAAATATATAGTATTTTTTTGTGTTTGTTGTTAAAGCGGCAATAGAAATACACATTTTCTGAAAATTTCAGCTTTATGCCTAGTATGGTTCACGAGATATAGCCCGCTGACATACAGGCGGGCGGAGCGAAGTCTTGGTAATAGAGCATCCTTTGGGTACTGAACTCTAAAAACTAACTTGTAAGCGGACTAAAAAATGTAACTTAGGCAGTCCGGTTTTAATAAAGCATCCATTATTATTAAACATGGCCATGCTAAAATTCAAGAGATATTTTTAACGACAGCATCAGCTAAAAAGTTACCGCAACGCCCAGGATCGTAAAGAGCAGACTCTAAACGTAAGGTTACGAACAAGCGACTTTTTGTTTCAAAACCTTTTGTCCGGTGTCTTGTAGCAAGTTGTTGTTGCGATAACACAAAACTAACAGCTCTCATCTCATGTATGACACTATGTATTCACTATCGTATATACTGGCAGTATACGTAAGTAAGTGGTTATCAAGAAGCTATTCTAACGGCAAATATACTTTTTAACTGCGCGTGTTGAATCAACTTGAATCACATCAAAGCTAATATTTTTAACCCCCGAACCAAAAAGAGGGGTGTTATAAGTTTGACGTGTGTATCTGTGTATCTGTCTGTGGCATGGTAGCGCCTAAACGAATGAACCGATTTTAATTTAGTTTTTTTTTGTTTGAAAGGTGGCTTGATCGAGAGTGTTCTTAGATATCATCCAAGAAAATCGGTTCAGCCGTTTGAAAGTTATCAGCTCTTTTCTAGTTACTGTAACCTTCACTTGTCGGGGGTGTTATAAATTTTTAATTTACACTTGTTAATCACTAATCTGTCGTCGTTTCTTGACTTTCTTAGGATAAATGTGATCGCAGGTCCTTTTCCTCGTATTATTTAGACTTTGTGCCCAATTACATTGAAAATGGTTGTAAAGCTGAGGCGCCATAATGTAATATGGAGCGTAGTCGATCTAGTTTAATTCAGTTTTGTTTACAACCCAATTTTCTCCAGTACAACCTTAATCTAAAGCTCAACCTTCAGAGGTTAAGCCTTAAGTCAACGTCCCGGGTGCCGGTATCGGCGCACAGATCGTCACATTCGCACGTTTCTGCGCGGTCCCATTCCGCCGTATTTTAAAAAGGCACCCTCGTTAAGCCTTTATAAGCCATTTTGTTGTAAGCGATTAAAAGATTACATAAATTTAACGCGCTTGCAGAATAAAAAATAAGTGCCTTACTTAAGTAAGCCTGTATAAGTACGGTGATAAATGTGAAACTACGGTTTGGTCGTAGCGCGTACCTACGTATTATATTAAAATTGCAAACGTATTGCTGCCACATACTATCATCATCATCTCATTTAATTTTTGTAACATATTATATTGTTTAGATACGTTGGTTTAGTGTAAGTATTACTTAGTTAAGTGCATGGTGTATTTGTAAACTGCTCTGCAGTTTTGCGAGACATAAACTGAAATATCAGTAAAGCAAAGCCTACAATAGACTGAAGCCCCTAATCACCTGATAATTGACTAACATTGCGGTATTGTGTGCAATCAGTGGGTTTGGTAATTTGGAAAATTAGCTTCTCAAACAGAGCAAATTGGTTATAGAAACCCCGACACCCCGACCTAAAAAGGGTCATAGCAAACAAACTTCACAAGAGAGGACGCCAAGATAAAATAACATAGTTTATTTGCATAAAATATGACAATATACATTTTTAACCCCCTACCCAAAAAGAGGGGTGTTATAAGTTTGACGTGTTTTTTTGTTTGAAGCCACCTTTCAAACAAAAAAAACTAAATTAAAATCGGTTCATTCGTTTAGGCGCTACGATGCTACAGACAGATACACAGATACACAGATACACAGATACACAGACACACAGATACACAGATACACAGATACACAGACACACAGATACACAGATACACACGTCAAACTTATAACACCCCTCTTTTTGGGTCGGGGGTTAAAAACACAAAATTCTTGACTTTCTTCTGTCTAGCTCTTAGGCTGGGGTCTAAATAACGTACTTTGACTTTATTCAGACGTCTTTTACAAAGTCAAAGTATAGAGTTTAATAATAGTAGTAGTAAGTAGTTCGCTGTATAGATCTCAGGCTAGGTTTAGCTATGGCAACAGTCTACTGTTTGTGCTTCAATCTTTCGAATTTCGGTCTACCTTTATACCTTTAGCACACAAGTATATTAATGATCACGTTTCGCTATACGTCCTTGTTTTAGCTTTTTTAACACAGCATTTTTTTAGCTTTTCCACCTTGGGAAAAGTTTTAAACATTGATAAAATAAGGTGTTAATGACTCAACTTAACGTTCTGCTAAGTTGAGTCGTTAACCGCTACACCTTACAAATGTCGCCACTAAAACCGTAAACAACATAGACGAGTGTTTGTCAAGGAAGCAAGGACACCGTGTCCGGCCCATAACTCTCTGTCTCCACCTCATTATGCCGGGACAAAACAACCGGCGCCGGGACACGCCGGGACGCGGGACGCCCGGGACGAGCGGGACGGAGGTACATTAATATTGTAATTATTTACCACGCGTCCGTGTCATTTGTCACGCGCAAAAAGTGGAGCAGATTTATGCGACGTCACGCCTCACTAAATGCAGTCCGAGCACAATTAGTGCGACATATCTCTCTTTCGGCTTTTACTATACTTTGTCGTTGGAAAACCACGATAAAGCTTTGTCGCACTCATTATACTTGGACTGTTAAGCGGGACTTGCATGCTATATACAATCCATACTAATATTATAATGCGAAAGTGTCTGTTTGTCTGTCTACCCATCTGTCTTGTCTGCTAGCTTTTCACAACCCATTTAGATAGGTTGCATCCCAAGGGTGGACATAGGCTATGCCGAAAAATCAACAAGTTGTCACAGGATATTTGGTACAGAGATAGTTTGCATTCTGGAGATGGACATAGAATACTTTTTATCCCCGAAAATCAAAGAGTTCCTATGGGATTTCAAAAAACCTAAATCAACGCGGACAAAGTCGTAGGCATCATCTATAAATGCGAAAGTGTGTTTGTCTGTTACCTTTTCACGTGTCACTTCCAAAACTGATCTTGATGGCACATGGATACTTTATATCCTAGGGACGGACGTATTTGAAAGTAATTTAAAAGTTTAGTTAAAAACTTTACAATTTTTATTCCTATTTCAATAATGTACTCGTATAATCGAAAGAAAATACTCATTTTGGAAGATAAAATAATAAAAATTCTAATTATAAATTGCGCAAAACACGAACGGGCAAAGAGGGCCACGTACGCCACAGCTATTAATATATTACGGAGGTATTTTTAAAGGGTTCTACAAAAACAGTCCACGGAATGAAAATTCTTTTCAGACCCTTTTTTCCTTTCCTTTCTTAAATGGTAGCTGTAATTTTTCATCTCGTGCGCTCGTGGCGGCGATATGTGAGTAAAAACTCTAAACAATTTGGACTCGTAGGTATATCTACTCGTATTTATCAAAAAGGGGCAAGTATTTTTAACAAGCTACATAATATTTGCTTGACGGCAATGTTAAATAATAGAAATACTTTAAGCTTACTCTGCAGAGGTCTAAACTGCTATCCAAGTATAGTAAAAAATTCTGGAGGTTATTTATATTTAGCACTTTGATATATTTTTTGCACTTCAAGGCTTACTTTGATGTGATGTAGGTATAAATGAATAGTTCATCACTCAAACTCGATAGCTCGATAAGTGGTAATTCCGTTTCTTTCCTCTAATACATAAAGTGGCGAGATTGACATCCAATATGGCGGCACGCTGTGATAAATAGGCCAAATTCCTTTGATACAGCCTAGGTACAGACTATTGATAAAGCTTTTTAATCTTGGTCAGGATGAAAAACTCTGGCGGTGAGCGCGTACGTAACTTAACATAATACTCTTATTAAATTAACTTATCAAATTAGTATCTGATAAATTGATAAGTTGTTGAGTTGATAGTTAGGTTTAGATAAAGTTCACAAGATATAGTTTATAAGTTAAAAAGTTAATATTATGTTAAAAGCTCACTTGATAAAAGTTAGATATAAGTTCCCCATAGTTAATTCCCTGTGCATCCCAAGTTCGTAGTTGATTGATTGCTCGTTAACGTTAGTTGCTGATCAGCAAAAGATGCTGTTCGTTACATAAGTATTTGTATTGCATTGCTTGATTAACGTACGAGTATAATGAAGCCTGGCATCGCAATAATGCAATGCACAGTGTCAGCGCTATTATAAACTTTTAATCTTAATGGACGAGTGGCTCATAGTACAGTGATATTTTATTACAAAGAATATATTTAGCTTCGAAATTGCGAAAGTAATTGAGGCGGAATCAAACAAGTGGAGCAAAACGATGCTAAATCGACACGAATTCGTTCGATGAAACAAAATCACACGCCATTGTCACAATTCACAAACCAAATAACACAATATTTTAGATAAATAATCAAATACCCATTTAATTTCTAATATTAAACTTTCCATATTATTTATTCATTGCAAATATCATTTTGAATTAATTATTCATTTTGTAGAAACACTTTGTTTGAACGAAAATCAAATTGAACTGGTGGCAGAAATGCAATATTGTGGTTTCTAAATTATTATCTTTATTATTTAGTAAATCAAATATTTTTTTGTGAAATGATAATGAGAACAATAATACCAGATAATAGACACCTGACTGACTGACTGACTCATTGAGTGATCCATCAAAGCACAGCTCAAACTACTGGACAGATCGGGCTGGGCATGCAGATAGTTATTACAAGAAAACGTTAAACTCGTTTTTTTATAAACGTACCACGAATTTTAAAGCATTGAACTTTGTGAACGAAATGATAGTATGGACATGCGCTCCCTAAAAGATTTGTCTACCGAACAATGTTCGGTTGTTAGGTTCGTGAACTATTCGACCGTAGTTAACTTTTACGTAAAATATTAAATGCGGTTACACGCAACAATGTCATTAATATTTTTTAAAGTTTTAGTTTACCTATTTACTATATATTTAGTTTTAGATTGTGCGTAGGCAGTTACGCCTACTGTTATTTTTGTGTAATATCTTTTCTGTAGTTCTTTTTTGTACTTACTTCGATAATAATTATTATTATTTACTTTTGAAGCTCCTATTAAATGACGGGAACTTCTATAGCATTGTTTAGGTATCTACGCCCATGAATCTACCTATAATATAAGTAACTTCTTATGGATAGAGCACTCCTAATATCTACCTACTTGAAGCAAACCTAAATACTTATCGCTTTTCCATTTCAACTAACAAATTAATTATGGACTAAGAGCCCGTGAAGGTCATACCTCCCAGAACCAGAAAGAAGGTCTGGCCTTCACAAACTCTTTCTCTATAGCTTGTTCAGCAGTCAACAGTTTATTGCAAGACAATCATGCCCTATGGAAAGCAATGATGAAATCTAAGTAGTAGCGCGCTTCATTTGAGGATGCTATCAAAAATTCGTAGAACGTAAAAGAGCTCTTAAGATCTCTCACCAAAAACAAAGCGAATTACCATCACAAATATACCTAGTATTGTATTGTGTGTGTGTTCACGTGTAAACACCCCTCCTCGCTGCGGGGCGCCCGCGACACAAAAAGATAAGTTATCTCGGCCCTCTCCGGAACGTTCCGGAAAATTACGGCAAATTACGTCTTTTCACCGGCGCGGCTCCCATCAACCCGTAATTCAAATGTCTTAATTCAATGTGAGCCTGCCTATGTGTGAATCGGCTTTGGGATCAAACGTGAAAGGTCATTGGATGTCCTCGTATAATGTTTTCAGATGATTTAGAATTAATTTTTTTAATGATGTTATGATTTAAGATGCAATCATTTAGTTTATGCTCCGATTTTTGATTATGTGTGTACTTTATTTTATGTTTTATACCGTACAGACTGCAAGCGTGAGTTTGGATGAAAAATCCCACGATTTTTTTAAATTTTGCGGGATAATAAAAATTATAATGTATTATGTCCAACTTCAAGAAGTTGCTGTGCCTGTTATACTTTAATCGGTTGATCCGTGTCCAGTCGATAGAGACAAACACACTTTCTCATTAACATAATTATTATTATTTTAGAGATTCCGAGGCTCTAAAAACTATACAAATAAAACGATAGATCATTCGAAAGTTGCTTTGATTTTCAAGTGGTTTTATTACTTATGCGTATTAGGTCATTTTTAAATCGTTTTGAAACAAATAAACTCGGTCATTCTCGTTCGTGCTTGATAAGAAGTATATATTTTTGGTAGAGTACGTTTCAACTCGTTGAAATAAAAGGAAAATAATAATTATGTACACCCATTCACAGCTCCCGTTTTCCGGGATTCTGATTAAGGAACAATGGCGACTAGAGACGGACCATTTCACAGGTAAGGTAGCATGTCAAATATCACGTGAAAAGGCTTTTCATATGTAACACTTGCTACTTTACTTAAAGTAGTCTGTAGGAAATCCCGATTTGAAATGTCACAAAGTTTAAAATTATTGCATTTAATCCCGCCCAAGGTGCCAGCGCTTGTGAACTCACATCGCTGCGTGTTAGAAAGTGAAAAACATCTAATTAAATTATATAATGTAGCAAACAATCGTTTGCTACTTTTCACGGAAAGCGAATTTTTGCAATCATATTCAAAGTGTGATAATTCACTTTTCATGAAAAAAATACTGTTAAATATCATTATTATTAACATTGGGATCATAATTAATAGTTACGAGTAAATTTGGCAAAAATGGCTTTAAGTGCAAAAGTTGAAAAAAAAAAACATTTTTCGTGTAAAATAGCTGTGAAGAAAAATAACAATTTCGCCAAATGAAAGTAACAATAATGTCCACCGCTAATGGCGTCCGGGACCCATCATAACAGCCTACTGCGGGCTTCACGTCAAAGTATTTAATCCCGCCAAAATGAAAAAACGCGGCAAAATGCGCCGCGGGATAAAGTGACAAAGAACAGATGAAACTAAGGATGAAACGCTTCGCTCTGGTCTGGTTACGCGAAACTCGGATTTGTGTATGGGATTTTATTATTAAAGTAATATCGCGTTATTATAAATGAAATATGCTTCATTTCCCGTGTCTTATTAGATAAGTGTGGATTTTGTTTTATGATAACTTCATAACAAGTAATTAGGGTTCCGTACATTCGAATGGCTATAGAAACACTGGTGTGCCTGTCTGACTGTCGGTGATTATGTCGAAATTTGGTACATATACGAATTTCTGTGACCCAAACCAAACACAGGCACAGTTATGCACATATGCGTTAGGTGTGTGTGGCGTGTTTATAGAAAAAGATCATAAGTCCAACTTAACAATAATAATATAATTACTAGGTTATATAAATATAATTAGTAATAGTTTCGCGGAATTGGTACCTACTCGAATTCTTAGGCCGACCTATGTTAATGAAAAGGCTGAGGGTCTCAAATATACTTTTTGTATAATTTTAAAAGAAATTGTTTTAAAATATGATGTATCATGTGGCTACGTGCTAACCGGGCGGGTCCAGCTTTATTTTTCAGGCTCCTCCCATTAAGCATTTTTTTGCTTAGGCAGGTAAATCCGTATTTCCGTGCCGCCATACATTAACTTGCTTAATGCGCTTAATGGCTACGAGGAGAAAGGGCCGTTAAGAAGCCACGAGATAATAACATTTGGATGCCAAATTATTTCCACTGCTGGTACTATTACACCATAATAATATCATTAGTTTTTAACTTTCAAAAAAGGGAGGAGTTTCTTCAAATGAGAATGGGGCTACGATTGTATGGAGTAAGTTACTAGGATAACCTAGTCAATACTTCAGAGTACTAAATTACCCGTTTACAGTTTATTATTTTGTCAATAAATAAAAAATTCGCATTTAAACCGCCAGTAGTATGTACCTATTAGAGTGTATGTTTATGTACACCTACCTACTGCATTGCGACTCCCCGTCTTAACAGTTCTATAAGTTCTTAAGTATGGGTTGCCGGGAAGAGATTATTCCTTGATTGTTAATTTTTCCTGTATTTTATTCTTTGTCATAGTTTTAAGCAATAAAGTTGTTTAAATAAGAATATAAAAATTAAATTAAAAATTTAATAAACCCCTGACACATAAACCTCTAAAAAGTAAAAAAATAATAGGTAAGTATGTATGGGCCCTTTAAGAATAGTATAAATAGTAAAGTTTTTATCCAAGCGCTCGTTGCGCCAGGGGACCGCTACCTATCATAAACTATGAAAGTCATCTGTTGTAGGAAGAATAGTTTTTGTTAACTTTAGCGGTCCCCCGACGCAACGAACGCTTGGATAAAAACTTTACTATTTATACTATTCTTAAAGGGCCCATACATACTTACCTATTATTTTTTTACTTTTTAGAGGTTTATGTGTCGGGGGTTTATTAAATTTTTAATTTAATTTTTATTTCACGCTTTTTAAACTTTTATTCATAAATTACCGTTTATTTGTGCCATTCTAAAACCCAATTTCTATAATAATATAAATCCAATAAGGCAGCTAATATCTCTTCAAAAGTAACATCAATGTTATGTTAATTATACGTTCCATGAAATATTTTTGACCGAACATCACTAAATCAAGAATTATCTGAATGACTCACATAGTTTAACACGACCAAAACGAAATATCTGTTTCTAACATGTCGTTGCTTTAAAAATGTCCCCTTTTTACGTAGTCGTATAATAGTTCGCTTTTCAAGATATACCTACGATTAAATTGAAATCGACTTTCACCCGATGAAATAAGGAATAAAGTGGCTTGTATTTCATTTTGTTTCTTATTGCATGTCAAATTTTTATTTGACATAACTTTCAAAAACCGGTCAAGTGCCAGTCTGCCTCACACATGAAGAGTTCCGTACAAGTTTTTTTTTATGTAATGACAATTCAGTTGTCGGATTTTTCTGTTTACTTGGGCCACAGGAGTAGAGTGCTTGGCCTATAAGATATTGCTACCTGCCTTTCATGATTCTACGTAGACGGGAAGTACCCAATTTATAAGTTTTGATTCTCTTGAAAGATGACACACAGACAGACAACGAAGTGGTGAAGGAAAACACCGTCAGGAAACCTGCATGCGTAAGAGTTGGCCATAATGCTCCCTCAAAGGTGCGTGAGGTGTGCCAATACGTGCTTGGCCAGTGTGGTAGCTTCTCATTCTGAGAGGAGACTTGTGCTCAGTAGTAAGCCGGCGATGGGTTGATCCTGATGATGATGAATTTTTAACGTATTTTGTCAAAATAAATAAGCTGAGTTCAAGCAGATAAAATATAAAGAAGGTGAGTCTAATGCATCATACAAACCTGCGCGACAAAGCGACTACGATGCGGGAACCTCAGCCGCGCGGAGGGTCATCGCCTCCTACGATATTTAATGGTGCCATGCACACCTACGCGACTAAAACAGTCGAGGCTACATCTTTTTTTTTCTACAGATACCTACTGAACCCTAAAAATAGTTTGACTATGGTTTGGGTTTGGGTTGATTGTTCGTGGCCTTTGGTTGACTGTTGGATATTTTAATTGAATTGATGTTTTCTCGTTTAACTGTGATTATAATATTTTATAAATTAGAAACTCCGAGCCTACGATCCAAAATATCGCAGTTTTCCAAAACATTATTTTCTAATAAATAATTATGTATCTAAGCAACGTCCATCTTGACAGCTTGACATTTGCCAATTGACATAATATTATGAACCTCTGTTACAATAGTGAAAGATCCCAGGGCCACCAGCCGTCACGTATTTTCTGACGAACGAAATGTGGACGATTGAGTAGTGTTAGTATGTACTAAGAACGCATGCCTACAGACCTGCTAGCTTGCTTAGACGGCCAATTTTCAGGTATCAGGTAATCAAGGTACATAAAAACATTTCTTACCTCACGTGAATTCTCCAATTTTTTTTATTTTTAGCTGTTTTTTTTAAATATTAATAATTAATTGACATAAGTAAACTATAAGAGAGTGAGAGAGAAGTCAATATATCCTAATACATGTCTTACTCAGTCTCATGTGCGTAGATAATGATGCCCTCGCGCTCAAACCCACAGAGGCATTAAAATTGAATTTAGGGGATGATTGGCCCTCTGGATCGGTCTGTCTTCTTGTAAAAGGTTTTAAAATAGTTGTCTGGTGGACATATATAAAAATGGAGCATCAGAATTTACGTGCAGTTAAGTAATTACTTATTTTGGGAGCTTTAAAGCGTCTGCAAAGCAATTCGGCCGACGCGGGAAGTGCCTGGGAGTATTGGCGACATATTTTTAAGGATATTGCCTAAAATATACGTAAAAATCAGTTTGGAGAATTTACGTGAGGTAAGTAATGGTTTTATGTACCTTGATTATCAGATACCTGAAAATTGGCTGTCTAAGCAAGCTAGCACGTAGGCTAGGCATGCTTTCTTAGTACTTACTAACACTACTCAATCGTACATATTTCCTGTGTCAGAAAATACGTAACCTCTGGTGGTCCTGGGATAAAAGTAATAAGAAAACCAGAAAAGAGCTGATAACTTCCAAACGGCTGAACCAATTTTTTTGGATTATAGCTAAGAACACTCTCGATCAAGCCACCTTTCAAACAAAAAAAACTAAATTAAAATCGGTCCATTCGTTTAGGCGCTACGAGGCCACAGACAGATACACAGATACACAGATACACAGATACACAGATACACAGATACACAGATACACAGATACACAGATACACACGTCAAACTTATAACACCCCTCTTTTTGGATCGGGGGTTAAAAATGAAACCGGTCCAATCATTTCGATGCCACAAACAAACAGACAAAAACATAACTACCAACGTCAATTATTACTTCATTCATCCTCAACTTAAATCACTTCCGTCCTACGCTTGTTAGGTAAAAGTCTGAAAAGTAGGTTCAAAGTGAAAACTCAGAAGAAAGACTGAACTGTATTCAAAATGTATTCAAAAGACTAACTCAATGTTACGGAAATGTATAGAGTTGTTTAACTTGCAGCAAGAACTCATTCCACTGACTTCGGAGTCAGAACTACTTGGTCACTGTTAGTTTGTTAACTTCAATTAGCGTAACGAGGTTTTGCTGATTCGGGAACAGATACGGCTAATTCTATATGAACTAGAAATATCTAATTTGGCAAAATCCTCGTGTTTGATGACTTCCCATGGCGCAGTGGTGTGCGTTGAAATCCTAATATTACAACCTATGTCGTATAGAAAATCATGTCTGGTAGGAGGCTCCAGCCATGGCAAATAATAATAACCATATTATTACAAAATCGAAGGTATGTTGGTTTGTTCAATCATGCTGCAACGGAGCAATGAATCGATGAGATATTTTGCATGGATATAATTAAAGATCTGCAGAGTGTCATAGGCTACTTTCATCCCGGAAAACCAAAGAGTTCCTATGGATTTCAAAAACCTAAATGCACGTGGTTTAAGTCGCAGACATCAGCTACTTGTAGTGTTCAAATAAAAGAGATAGCAATAAAAGTATTTTCAGTGAGTTTAGGGAAAGGGGCAAAAACCTAATGAGATTAGAGGCCAATTAGTGATGAGGTGAGAAGTGATGGAGTGGTGTTCATTCGAGGGATAGCACACGTCAGGAGGGGGGGAAGAAGGGGGGTTATAGACTGATAAAGTAAAACTTTGATGCCAGGGGCTGATTTTTAGCTCCATTAGAAGGTTTACAAAGAACTCAGGCTCTAATATTTACATTAAAAATACAATTCAGAGGAAATAAATCTGAGAAGAAAAATACAGAACTAAACTTAAAGTGAGCTAGATTCGATTTAAGTTGAACGGAACAATAAACGCTATAAATCTATCGGTTTGTAAGTGCGCTTCAAGTTTGTAGAACGAAGTGGGAGCTTTCAGCTTGAATGTGTGATGCCGTAATACATTGGTATCACACATTACCTCAGCTTCGTATGCAACTGAAATATAGCCAGTCAGCCAGTAAAGCCTGTCCCTAGTAGTAGTTGTAGTAGTACTCGAAAAAACGCAAAATCTGGTAAAAATCTAAGCTAAGCATACGAAGTTAAATGAAAAAGCATTTCATTATCCTTATTAACCGTTAGACGTTAGGGAACTTCTAACAAACGTTAGAAGGCTTCGACGTTAGTGGCATGCAGGCGTCAAATGTTGTAGTACATTTGACGCTGGTAGCCCTATTTTTCGATGATTTTACGTCACCATTCACGTTGATATTTATCGTCGATTCAGAATCAACCGAGAGTTCCCTCACTCACTTCACTCTGGTTTTGATTTAGCAAGGGCGACAAAAGTATAACGTGGACAGGAATAGCTCGGCGCCACGGATCTGTGCCACCGTTGACAACTTCCTACGTGCTCTGACACGTCCCGTAAATCAATGCGCTCTTTATTTCCAGTGTATCGCCGGCCAGCGCCGATGAAAACTGTGAATTATGATAGCTCTATGATGTAGCGAAATAAAACATCAGCTACAGTCTGTTGACAGTTTACAGTCCCAGGGTCATTATTATTATCAACTAGGTGATGCCCGTAACTTCGTTTTAGGTTTTTAGAAATCCCGAGGGAACTGTTTGAGTTTCCGGGATAAACAATTATCAGCCTAAGTATGTAACTTTCCAGTTCTTTGACTATACCCATGCAAAAATCAGGTTGATCCGTTACTCCGTCATTTGACGTTTGTAACGTGGTTAAAGGACAAACCAACAAATTAATAAACCAACCAACACACTTTGGGTAGTGGTTTATAATAATTTGTAGACTAGCACTTGACTGCAATCAAACCTGCTAGCCATTGATGATGCATTGGTGGCGCGCTTGTCTAGAATAGTCTTGACTCTTTATTTGAAGAGACCTTGTTAAAAGTGGAGGTGAAAAAAGTACACCCAGGACTGTCCCTCGTCTGTGCAGGCCTTTACACACATCCCGCGAACATCCTCAAACAAATTCCGGCAGAAATTGGAACTGCTCGTGAAGAATAGAAGCAATCAGCGACGCGACGAGGAGCATTTGTCGCGCCGTCACAGCGCCGCGAGGCTGACGCGCCATCTGTCATCGCTGTCCACGGGGTACTGAGTGGTGTGTTACGAGTACCATTGGACTCTGTTTACTTGTTGACTAGCGACCATCCGCGGTATCTGCTTGGGAAAATTGGAATCTGTTTTAGTCCCTATCCCAAGGGGATTTCAAAAAGTTCAGCCTTATTATTTGTCTGTCTGTTTGTGTTACAGAAGCAATAGCCCTGTGCAAGATTCTAGTTTTCTAAGTCCAAAAGGGTTTGTGGTTACCGCAAACTGACAATGAAATTGTGATACGAGTGAAAACCTAACTACTTAATCATATTCCTACGAGGAGGCTTCTGCAATTTGTAGAATATCTTTTAAACAAACTAATGTAAGTACAACCACGCTTTTGCCGGTTCTTCTCTCCAGGTACCTGTAACTGCGGTGCGCTTCATTTGTCTCAAACTCGAGCGACATTTCCGCAAACTTATACAAGGATGCAACAATTTGGCAACTACACACAGTTTGAGTGCAATACAATAATTTAGTAGTAGCGCGTAACAAATAAGTTGGGGCATTCCTAACGGTAGGAGTTTGCGGGAAGCGGTAACGAGTAGGTACTGTTATCCTTTTATATACGAAACGTAAGTACATCATGTAAGCATAAAATAAATAAATAATGAGGAGCTGGTATGCTAAACGGTATAGCTACACTTCTGATAAAAATATGTACTAATTAATAAAACTAATCACACATAATGTAATGGCTTGAGCAAGATGACAGTAAAATGTATTTTATTTTATTTACCTCCGTCAATTTCATAGTTACTACCCATATTTAAGTAAGTTGGCTAAATACCGAGTGAAACCGGAATGTGTGTGTGTGTGCCTTTACCTGTGACGTCAGCTGTTTTCCCGGGCACGACGAACGGCCCCGGCGCGGCGCCAGCGTTATTGTTTGCGACTGAAAAATTCACCTCCGCAAGACGCAAATAAAGCGTTCAAAATGGATTGTATTTCGTCTCTCTCACGGCATCAAGTGATATAACGCCTCCCCGGTAGTATCGGCGGAAGTGCCGCGTGGGTACAAATGCCATCAAGGTAAGAATGTTATGTACTCAGAGACAATCGTTTCCAAAGCTTTGTTACCCTGTTCCTCATATGCCTCTCCATTACTGAAGGTCAGCAGTCAGTTGTTTAAACTTCTTCTTGTCCATGGCTGGGCGGAATAGTTCTCCGAGTGTTTTGATCCCAGTACACTCTCTTATGTTACGTAGCCATGATTTCTTCCCACCTCTTTGTCCAGCTATTTTACCCATCATAATTGTCTGCAGCGGCGGTACCTATCTCGTCGCAAAATAAGACCCGGGTACAAGATCTTAAGCTGCTTAATTTTTTTTAACTAACTCGGTCTTCTTCGGCAAGAACTTCAGCGTTAGACACCTTAACCGACCAGTTTATACGGAGCGTCCTGCGATACGTCCACATCTCAAAGGCTTGGATCTTTTTCCGCAAGTCCAAATTTCTAGTAATTAATATTATAAAATGTGAAAGTTTGGAAGTTTGGCTTTTAATGTTGGAAGGTACACAAATAGATACCAATAATATTTTAATTAGGTATCAAATAAGTATTTTTAATTTTTTTATCAGATAATAATGGCCAGAACCTCGGTCAAAATGGGCATTTTGTCACAGTTCGCGACAGTTAGGGAACTTCTAACAAACGTTTAGGCTTCAACGTTACTAGCATAAGTCAATGTTAGTACATTTGCCGCAGGTTGCCTTAAAGAAGTCCTATTTTTCTTTGATTTTACGCATTAAATTAGTCAGCGAAGGCTAATATTTGACATATCGTCGATTCAGGATCATACCGAGAGTTCCCTCACTATAGTTCAATATGATTTTGTCTCTTGTCGCGGCACAGTTCGGCACAAATACGGCACGTGACGGCGGAAGTAAATGGCACGTCAAGACTCCATTAGGCTCTATATTAGAGGACCGGAGGGCCGCGGTGGCACGCCGCGTCGCCTCTGCACTTTACGAGCGGACCAATGACGGACTACGCGGTATTTACGAGAAATTTCCGGTTAAGTTTATTGCGAATTTCTTGGTCATAAAATGTTTTATTTGTTAAACAAGCCTGAGTATAATTTAACCATATATTTTTCAGCCTGGCTATGCAGCGCGGAAATGCAGCCAGTATTCTTGGCACCATTCCACGCGGGCATGATTTGTATAGTAATTAGATAAGGCTAGCTGTAAGTTTTATTGTAACATTTTCAATAAACTCAGCAAAAGTTAGAAAGAAGTTTAGTGTATCTTTAGTGTCTTATTCGCATAGATGATGATATTATGCTAGTTACTATTCTATGTAGTATTGTAGCAGAATTTCGTGTGTGTCATTCCACCTGCGCAGTTCGGGTAGATTTGTTCTTAGCCTTATACGAATGATGTAAGGTATTTTTAAGCCCTTAACTTTTTAGAGTACCTAACTATTTATATGAACGTGATGCTGCCGGAATAAAACAGGGCGCTCTCTTTAAAAGTTATTGGTGTCACAGCTTAAAAAGGAATTTTTCAAATTTTTTGAACGTTCATTGATGCATTTTATGGAATATTTGTAAAATGCGCAACCCTGAAGCCAGTGTCAATAAGCGCGCAAATATTTGAACAAAGACCGCCAATATTGACACAAAAGCACCATTGAGCTTTAGAGCGATGCGCAGTGCACACGAGTCAGAGCTCAAAACTAAAACTATTTCATATAAGAGCACTGTAGGATATATTTTACCGTTTTATACCGAAGTTTTTTATTCAGATACTATTTAGTTGACTGCAATCTAACCTGGACGGGATATATGGCAGTTTTTATGAAATCCATATCTTTTTGGCTTCGCTTGGCGGCACGGCTTTAGCGGTAGGGTGGTAACAAGCCACGGCCGAAGCCTCTCACCAGAGGAAACTTAGCCCTACCGGGAACGGAACCCGAGACCTCCCAGTGCGCCAGGGAGGTCATCAAAACATCATCATTGTGATCAACCGATCCCCGGCCCATTACTGAGACAACTTTGTAAAACAAAAATTGTTTGTATAAAAGTACCTACCTACTTTTAGTAAGTCATTTTTAACTCCCGACCCAAAAAGAGGGGTGTTATAAGTTTGACGTGTGTATCTGTTTATCTGTGTATCTGTCTGTGGCATCGTAGCGCTTAAACGAATGAAGCGATTTTAATTTGGTTTTTTTTTGTTTGAAAGGTGGCTTGATCGAGAGTGTTGTTAGCTATAATCCAGCTAGATTAGCTATAGTTCAGCCGTTTGAAAGTTATCAGCTCTTTTCTAGTTACTGTAACTTTCACTTGTCGGCCGGTCGGTGTTCTAAATTTTTATTTTACACTTGTCTGAAACATAAAACTAGAATCCTCGTTTACGACATAAAGATGCACACTGAACCCCGTGTCACTGCATTTATACAGGGTGAGTTGCCAGATGTCGGTAATGTGTTGGCTGTGATACAGGCTGATGTTATTCAGATTTTTCTATTTCCTATTTCCTGACGTTGCCAGATCAGATTCAGCTATAGAACGCTTGGATAACAATAATATAGAACCTATAATACGCAAGTAAGATTTTGGCAGCCAAATCTGAAACTACAAAAGATAGAAAAAGGTCTACACAGCCATAGCTCGTGCCTAGATTAAAGAGTGTAATAAACAAATAGTTTGTCCAGTTAAAAATTACTAAAAGAATAAATCGAACACTTTCTGAGATACAGAAAACCATAAAGTAAAGTCATTTATTCATCATAATTTCCGTAAGGTAGTTTAAACTAGGTTAGTGATGAAATAAAAACACTCCTTGTGTTTATTTGCGCGGCGATAGAGATGCGGAGCTGACTTTGAAAGCGAGCAGTGGCTTCTTCGTCCTACATTTACATTTATTTTCTCCAGCGACACTACTCCCCTACATCCACCTTTTCTTAAGGGGGTGTTTCCATTGAAGTAGAGACGAGTATAGAGAAAACAGACTTGAAAAATTAATTTACAAACCAAATGATTTATAACAACTAAAACCGCGAGTTGGCGAGGTTAAAATACGAAAGTCTGTCTGTCTATTTAATCGGTGTCTGTACGATAGCTTTTCACGGGCCATCCTTTTAACTGATTTGGAAACAAGGAGGCGGGAGGCAAATCTCTACGTAGGTGTCAGTGGATTTAAGACTACGTACGATTTCTCCTCTCCACTCATCCTAGGTTCAGCAAAAACGCTCCTCCCTTTAGCTCATCAGCTATACAGTAAACAAAGCCAGCTCCTGATTGTGGCCGTCGGGTTCCGCAGTCGCCGCGTGAATTCTGATTCCAACTGACTCGGAACAAACGCCACAGCTCAGCCGAGCGCGAAGCTCGCGACGAGCGAGGGAAACGTCTTGCATACTATGTTTACTGTTACGTGCCATTTTTGGCAATACATATTACTTGTAGGTATATATTCTGTCGTTTACTGCCTCGTCGGTGAAGTGGTTAGCATGTTCCACTGCGGATGACGAGGTACTGGCTCCGATTCCCGGGTTGGGCCAAAAATAGCTTGGTTGGTCATATGAATATGTAACATAATAATTGACCTAATGGTGATAATTAATTATGTAGCAGGTTAAGACATTAGTAAAACTAGTTAAGTTTTTACTAGTAAATTACACACATTCCAAATCCTACTAACTTATTTTTTACATTAAAAAATATGCAAGCTAGCTCCCCTCAGAGTATACAGTCAATATTATCCAGCGGTCAAAAAGTTTGAATGTAGTTGGCTGAATAATAATGTTATTGTAGGGGCGTACGTGCACGGCGGCCGCACGGCGCAGTGCGACCACACGCAACCGCGGACCGCAGGACATGCCCATTGTGCACTTTCCGGGGCTATGTGTATACAAGCTGCCGTATAACCCAGTCGGTCGCGACCTCAACACACAGTCGTTTGGCTTCGTCTTCAATATTGCTTATTTCTACTGTCGATGTCGCCTCTAATCTTGTCTGTTTATTTGAAAACGCTTAGTCAGGTGATTCACGAATTTTCAAGGTGTTACTAATATGCTTGGAATCAAATCACATCGACGGTGTTCCCATTAGATTACAACATGGGGTTATTCAAGGGGCGGACCAACAAATTCCTGAAAGGCCGGTAACGCATCGGCGGTTCCTCTGGTGCTGCAAATGTTCACGGGTGGTGGTAATCACTTAGTATGAGGTGACCCGCCTGCTCGTTTGCTCGTTATTTATTTAATAAATTAAATTAAATTAAAAAACCTACATAATGACCAAACACACAACAATAATGACAAAAAACCAGCCAAGTGTCGGCGGGCAGGCATACAGGCGTGCAGACAGACAGACAACAAAGTGATCCTATAAGGGCTCCGTTTTTCCTTTTGAGGTACGGAACCCTAAAAATACGTTCGATACTAATAGTCGAGGCGAATATAAGGTTCTTGAGATTTTGTGGTTTTAGTGACGATAACACATATAACCCCACTAGGACTATATTATTATTATCATACCCATTTGTTGGGCCACCGCGGCCGCGGTGATGGTTTAAACGGGCTCGCATATAACGTTATTTGTCCTTGGTCCTCAACAAACAGCTCGTCATAACCGTTGTTCGGGTCATGTCGGCAGCTTCGGCTTCAGTTGGATACACATTGATTAGGTATCAAAAGATTTGCAAATATCACCTCGTGTTGATTTATAATTAGTCAGGGAGGGAAAATTTTTACGCTTTTTGATAAAAGCTGGAAAATGAGATCCATCATTGCTTGTTACGTAGAGTACGTACGTAAATTATAAAAATAGAGATAAGTGCTTTCCTGTCCCATTTTTCTTTGTTTTTCTCTTTATTGTTACAACTTTCTAGTACAGATAAATAATTAATTGAATTGAAAAGTTCCGACTAACGTGACATGAGCGTAAAGCATTATCGAAACCGGCGGGACCAAAGCTAGTACCTAGATGATGACCGAAAAGAATGAAATTTTGAAGTCCTGCCCGAAATTTGAATCCGTGCCCATGTTTTGGATGGGTTCCCATCGAGTCACACTGTTACACAATTTGGTGTGACTCGTGGGAACCCATCGTAGATTGTCGATCCGTGCGCTTTAACCACTAAGCCAATCCGGCCTCATTATCAATGTTTGAGCGAGGCTTCCTCCATGATTAGAGATGTATTAATGAGATATAGCAACAAAGCGTCTCGTTATCGAGGCGAGGCGGCGAGAACAAAGCCGCCACCTGACTAATTGTTCCTCGTGACGTCAGCGATAGCGCTGCGTCTACTGCACTGTGTCCCTGTCACAGGAGACCCTTGTTGTTACGACCTTCCTGGCGAACAGCTGGGAGCTCTCAGGTTTTATTCCCAGCTGCGGCAGGGGCCTTGAAGACTACTTACCTATTAGCTAATGGAGGCCAGTGTCTAGAATTTTCCATTTCATTAGTTCCCAGAATTGATTGTCATTTAGCAGATGCACTACGTCGCTACTGTAGAGGTGTCGTGCTTTGCATAGTTATGCTAATTGTGGTTATGGAGAACCACCTTATACCGGTTTCTGACATAAAATCGTTCCCACGGGATTTTTCAAAGCTCTAAATACACGCGGACAAAGTCTCGGGCATAAGCTAGTAATGATATAAATAGGTCTTAGTGTGATCTTACTTTTACGGAGCTTAGGTACTTCCCCGTGCTCTTCAGCACAAACTCGGATCCAATATCCCCGCACAGCCGAGAGAGCCTCGTAATCAGAGCTTATTAAAAGTAATATTGAAGTTTTCAACTGCCATTAGTGGAGTAATCTCTGCGTAGGTATTTCCTACTAATATTTTATGCGCAGGTAAATGTCGGGAAGTATTTTATAAGTTAGGACGAATTTTATAAATATAGGTACAGTATTTCGTGGAGCGGTCCGTGGTGTGACGGCTTTGACCTATTTCCCTCGTCAAAGGATTTGTGTGATTGAAGATTCCGTGAAATTGGAGAGTTGATATTTACTAGGATTTGAATACCGCCATGGCTCAGAGGGAAGCTTTAGAAAGTAATATAAATGTTCAAATGACTCCTGTCGGGAAACGAACCCGGGATCTCTCACTGATAAAAACACTGCGTCTTAGGAGGTCGTCATCGTCTTAGAGCTACTAAAATGTACAACCTATAGAACGCAAACTTTCTTTTCAATTTTTAACCGACTTCAAAAAGGAGGAGGTTCTAAATTCGTTGGAACTTTTTTTATTTTTTAAGTAGAGTAGTAAGTTGAAGACGCCTGAACCGATTTGGAAAATTCTTTTTTGTTCAAAAGGGTATAATTCAAAAGTACTGGGTGTACTTCCCATACAAATAATAAAGAGTTTAACAATAACAATGTTTTGGTGAAGATCTGATGAGCATCTTCAAAGATAGATAACGGAACTCCGCAACGGTTAAGAATAAGTACATTGCTCGCTATCAGTGTGATAGTTTAGTAAACAGTACTTTTTTTGACCAGGTATAGCACTATAGCATATTTTAATACATGGGGCCACTAAAAATCGTGAAATACTTTCTTTTAGATATTGACTGGAATCACTTGTTTATGCATTCCTTGGCCTCCTTCATCAGCGGCACAGATGCAAATAAGACGCAAGTTAAAAGTTAAAAAGTAAACGAGCAAACACAACTCATTGCTCGCTGCGCATTTTAAAACTTCGACCCGCTTTCAGCTCAGTGGCAGAAGCACACTTGCAAAACGCGACCTGACTGGAGGAACGCTGCAGGGCTGAGAATTCGCGCCATAATTTTTTCAAAAGGGTGTGAAGTCTGCTAATCCGCTGGATAATTAATTATCCAGCGTGGTGGGTTCTGAGTCTTCTCTTACCTTCTTGCTCTTCTCACCCCTGACACCCTTTTAATTCTTCTATACCAATAAATTCTAAAAGAAAACCCGTTCTCAGATTCGTGCTTGTGGTGATGATGATGATGAATAAAAATTTTTTTGTGTTTCAGGTATAAATGTACCATATTCGTTGTATAAGTATGTTTCTGTCTTAAGTATTTTTTATTCGTGCCAACACGAACAAACTTCCTACTTCGTATAATTTGCTGAACAACTCTTGTACAATTTAGCCTGCAATCAGATGGATATCGACATTTTGATCGATTTATATGTACTATGAGTTTGTTGATTATAAACTGTTGATATAATCCACAATCTTTAATAAGCCTAAATTAAAAATGATCTTATGGACTAAAATCATTGTACCAAAATAAAAAAATACGATTGCTTGTTTATTTGGAATAATGATAGACATTAGTTTGGTATCTAAGTAATTTTGATCTTAGAATGCACCTCCGAACAGTTTACTTTCCAAACAATTAGTTAAAAACTCAACACATTTTGAAAACCAGCTTGTGTAAACTGTATCTCGCATTCTAAACTCGAGGGGAGCGATTTTAATTGTAACTAACTGTATACCACAAACCAATAAATAAACAAAGTACTTATGTAGCACTACTTAACTTAAATATCTACATTTTTTTCATCCCGATACAAGTGATTTGAGTGCGGTCTCGCAGCATCGTGCCGGAACGCTAAATCGCTTGGCTCCACGGCTTGGCCGAAGCTTCCCACCATACCAGACCATCAATTATAGTTTGATAAATTGCCTCTGCTAGGAATCGTACTCAGGACCTCCTACTTATAAGATCACAGCGTTCTCGTTCAGCACCAATGCGGTCGGGGGTTTTTGAATTTTTTTAAATTACTTTGACGCTTTTGTGTTTCGACACTCAAATCCTATCAACATTGGCGCTGGTGAGATGAAAATTTTATACTAAGCACACCGGACGCCGAACACAAAGGACTTTGCCAGGGCTTGGGTACTGAGTCCCGGACGACTCGGCTGAAAGGACGGCAAACAACTTTTATTGTTTCCCGATTGCAGGCGACGCGTCCGCGCGGGACGCTAGCTTTTAGAACTTATAGACAATACAGACAAACATTTTATCTGATTATTTTATGTACAAACTAGTTAACCCGCTGCGCTTTGTAAGAAAATCCTTTCTAAGTGTCTACGTTATAGAACAACCTACGTTCAAAAGTTTTTATAGTTATTATTTTTCGACATCATGCCAATTTTGCTACTGAATCTTACGAGTAAATAAAAATACAATGAAAGCCGGGAATAAGGAAGAAGTTCCCCGTAATGAATACGTAGGCCTTTATTTACGTGGCAGCTTCACGGCAAGGATACAATGGGTCCCGGGAGCGTCAAGCCGCATTGTTCCTCGATTGCTGCAGACTTGCGCCCTCCAGGGAACACGGAACTTTCCCGCTCCTTCGCTCGCTACAGACAAATGAAGCGATATTCATAGGAATAAACTAGCGGAACCTTAGAGGATACAATGTTTAAATCCATAGATGCCTTAGTAATATTACGGAATGATGATCAACCCACGGTATCCTACTGGCAAAGCCGTACCGCCAAGCGATTTAGCGTTCCGGTGTACGATGCCCATGTAGAAACCAAATCCTATCCAGATTAGCCCGCTTCCATCTTAGACTGCATCATCACTTACCACCAGCTGAGATTACAGTCAAGGGCTAACTTGTATCTGAATAAAATTTAAAAAAAAATTACGGGTCACTGCTCAGAATGAGAAGTGGCCATACTTACATAGTCCGCTACGCTGCTGGCCCAATGTGGATCGGCCTTGAGAACTTTACAGAGACATCCACTGCGTAGAGCTGTTACCTATGGAGACATCTAAAGCATGCAAGTTTTCTCACGATGTTTTCCTTCACCGTTAAAGCAAGTGATATTTAATTTCTCCAAATAACTTGGAAAAGTTAGACGATCAGATCAAACTTCCGGACTTACAGAATAGAAGGCAGACGTCTATACCATTAGTCAAACTCAAAACTTAAACTCAAAATCGTTTATTCAAAGTACGTACTGTTGTAGTCCTTTGATGGTCATTATTGTTAGATTTGTAAGATGATATAGTGGTGATGATTAATTACGTAAATTTAAAACTAAAGCTACATGGGTTCCAAACGCGCCCAGGTCTGAGAAGAAGTCAAGCTATTATACTGGAAATCTATCTCGTCAGAGATGTCGTTTGAGTGACGCAAGTATTCCATTTACTCAAGTCGTACGTAAGTTCGTCGAAAGTGGGCAAATTCCCGGGATGCGCATAAATCTCGGCAGATCCGTTTGACGCACTGTCAGCTGTCCCGGGCTGACGGCCGGAATTCTGCTCACCGATATTGTTGTAGTGGCTCGAAACCTTTACACCCGCAACACACGAATCTCCACTTCACGCTTCAGTTCTTTGACTTTGAAATATTGTGTTGTGCCTACAACTACTGACAAATAAACGTGAATAGGATTTTTTTTTTGTTTTCCAACTATGAGGGAGTTAGGGCCTGTTTCACAACCACCAGATAAACTTTACCTAGCATATTTTGTTATTTTGACAGATTCCCATATCCCCTATCATAAGGTCAAATTAGTTAGATAAAGGTTATCTGTTCATCGTTTTTTTTTTACTAAGAATATTAGCCATGCTAACCATGACTAATACTCCCCTTTTCCCTTCCAATTAAAGCTTGTGCCAGGAGTGGGTACGACGATAGTGCAACGGGTGGGGTTTGAAACCCCGACCTATCGGAATTCAGTCCGCTCCTCAACCGTTGAGCTATCGAGGCTCATACCTTCATATGTTACCTTCATAGTTGCCAAACTATATTAACCAGTATCACTTGAGACGATGTAAGAAATCTAACGATACCCCATACATCCAAATCTGTTCAGGCATGGTTCAGGCATTTAGAAGTTACAGAGGAAGGAAAAATTCACATACCATCAGTGAAGTTTTAACAGTGCCTGTCATTTTTGACGGGTTTTAATATTTTAATGGCATTCGATGAAGATAGTTCATCCGCTTCAATAAGTTCATTTTAAATCCTTTTTCAAAATATTATGCATCAAGGGTTGCTAACGAATATTTTATACAGTTTTATTACTCTCCTGTAAAGTAGACTTTTTTGACTGTTAAAATTTCACTTACGATACATAGATGAACCCTGAAAACATTACATTCCTTTTTTGGGAATTTGTTCCGTTTTTTCACCGGATGATACGTTTGCTTGTGAGTATGCAATCGTTAGTGAACGTCGTCAATTATCACGAGCGAGGCGTCGAGGCCGCCACGAGTCACGTAGGACGCTCCCGGTCGGCGCAAAAAGCAAAAAGCCCACACGCGAGCAGAGCGTAGCGTCTTTGTCTCTTTGTGAGGCAATTGCTGGCGATGTAGCACACTAGTGCCCTATCTGTGCACACTATGGTATAAGTACCTACACACTAGCGATGGATTATTTCACAGATAGCATGTCATCAAAAATCTTTTCATAATATGACGTAACACTTGCTACCTTACTTATCACTTACTAGCTTATGTCCGCAATTTCATCCGCGTTGACTACACACATTTCAAACGCCCATTTTATCTCCTTAAGGGGGTAAAATGGTGGTTCATACACGTAGAAATAGCTTGATAATGGTTAGTATTGGTGCTTTGGGCGAAGTTACGTTGAGCGTGCATAGTTAGAGTAAAGTAGAGTCAACTTACCAGTGTCTTTCTCTAGTATCGGTGCATCCTTAGACAGAGTCACGCCTAGAAATGACACTCTATTTGTTTCAACCCTATCTAAAATATTTTCTTATAAATCATCAAACAGAATATTATACCCTCAAGTAAACTAACGAGGAAGCCACGACGAAAGCTAAGGCGCGGACAATGGCGGGAATCTGAGAGGACAATGCCTCCACTTCACAAGAGGAAATAAAGATAAGCCGCGTAGATCCGATCGCTTAATAAATAAGCCGTCGACAACGTTTCCCTACAGACATGTTTAACCCGAGCGCTTCACCCACAACAAACAGATAAGTATTACAGTTATTATAAATGTGAACGTGTGTCTGTCTGTTTCTGTAACCTTTTCACGGCCCATCAGGGTTTCATTAACCGATTTTAACGACATTCGGTACAGATATCTAGCTTACATTTCGGAAACGGAAATATCATACTTTTTGTTCCGGAAAATCAAAGAGTTCTCTCGGGATTTAAGTGAACCTAAATCCACGCAGATGAAATCGCAGACATCATCTACCTAGTACAAAATGAAAGAGAACTAACTGCCTATCTGAATAATTTAAAATAGAAACTGACTGACCGATATTTAGATCAATGCACGGCATATTATTGTTTTCTACATTGTAGTCAAACCAGCTACTTCGTCGGATTTTGGGTTTTTCAAAAACCCGTGGGTACTCTTTGATTTTTCGGGATAAAAAGTTGCCTATGTCCATCCCCGAGATGTAAGCTAGCTCTGTACCCAACATTAAAATCGGTTAAACTGTTGGGCCGTGAAATGTTAGCAGACAGACAGACAGACAGACAGACGGACAGGTAGACAGACAGACGGACAGGTAGACAGACACGCTAGCATTTATAATATTAGCATGGAAAGTATGGATGCAAAGAAAAGCTAACAATAAACACTCACATCTAGGAGGCTGCAAGGTCCGCCCTCCCACCCGCCCCGCGCCCCGCGCCCCGCGCCCCGCGCCCCGCGCCCCGCGCCGCACCATTAGTCATCGGAGCCCTATATCGGATGTGAGACAAATAGCGGCGGCCCTTTTTCTGACACATCGGCCGACTCGCGCCGCTCTACACACTGCGACGTTAAAAATGGGCCCCGGCTTCCTACACGACGGTGTTTAATGATTTAGGGACTAGAATGGGAGCTTGAAGAAATGTTCATGTATTTTGCTATCGATTGGGAAAACAAGGAGTAACTACTTGCCATAGTTTGCAAGGGCTATAGATATGACATGAAATCCATATTTAAAAATATAAAAGGCAAAGCTGACTGACTGACTGACTAATCTATCAACGCACAGCTCAAACTACCGGACGGATTAGACGCATTCCGAGAATAAGGATTTTTGAAATTCAACCCTTAAGGGGGTAAAATAGGGGTTTTGAATTTGTGTAGTTCAAGCGGTCGAAGTCGCGGGCATAAGTTAATTAATATTACAAATGCTATTAAAGTGTGTTTGTCTGTCTACTAGCTATTCATGACCCATCCTTTAAATCGACTTTGATGAGCACAGAGTTGGGCATGCCCAGGAACCCAGGGATGGGCACAGGCTGATTTTACCCGGGAAATCAAGAAGCTCCTACAGTATTTTTGCAATGTAAGAACGTGGGAACGACGAAAAACCAGTTGCGACGCGAAACTCTAATAATTCCAATAGGTTTAAAAACCTGAATTCGAGTTCACTTCAGCAGAAAAAATAAAATCATTTCGGTAACTTCGGTACCAGTAAATGATTAGCTTTTCAGCTGAAGTACGTTCGTATATACGAGTAGGTACTTTTACTGTTTCGTATTTCGTAGAATAAACTAGGTAGAATCTAAAAAGCTAGTAGCTACAAAGCTGAAACGCTATCGGTCACTTGTTCAATTATTCACGCAATTTTGAACACTCCGAAAACGTAATATACAACCGGAATTTATGTGCCGTGAGGGAATAATATTTTTGATGGCTTTTCTTGCTGAAAATGGTTTTATTTTCCCGACTTTAACATATTATAAATACACGTATCGTATTAATCGTTATAGTGGACTAGCTAGTCTCTACCAGCCCGGCTTCGTACAGTTGGAGTTGCGATAATAAGAGCTGGCCTCCCCCTAATGAGACGGCTCTACACTCACGGGGTAAAAAATACACGACTGCCTTAAAAAGGAGTGTAATGGGTTCATGTACCTACGCACGTATTGAGTTTCTTTATTCTACCACAACTTCTAAATGCCTGAACAGATTTGGGTGTATGGGATATCGTTAGAAGCCGTACATCATCCCGATTGAGCGTAAATTGAGAAAGCATGTAATATACAAATAATTATAAAATAATAATAGTGACAGTAATTTTTTACTTAGGGCAGTTTTTATACAAGTTTTTATGTAAATACTAAACAGTAACTAAAGTATGAAATGATAATAACATGTAACACAACAAACACTTTATAATGCACTCTATCTCATTTTCTCGCGAGTTAAATCATAAATACTTATGTATTCGTCTCTTTATAGTATTGGTTTTTCATATCGTCGAATATTAAATCGCAATGGTGCTGACGAAGTTTTCACTTCGAAAAAAAAAAATACACTCACTCGCACTCGGATATATTTTAGTAGGTAGTAACACTTCGTAAGAAATGGCACGAGGAGAACCATAAAACGTTTGCAAACTTGTTACGGCCTTGCTTTATCGTTCGCGTCGGGTATTGGTTGCAAACATTTGTGCCAATATGCCAATGTCCATGCCCTGGGTATTGGTTGCAAATCTTTGAACCAATGTCCACATAATGCCAAGAGACTTCGATAACGTTCGGTCATTCGTTGTTTTAATTATGTAACGGAATGTGTATGTGGGGGGAGGAGGGGAGGTTTCGTTCGGTTATTTCCCCGCGGGCCATAGAGGCTTCATGTTACGACCGCGGAGGAATTGATGATACGTCAATGATCTATCATAACCTAGATGTAAAGTGAAGAGCTGAAGCACTGATGTGTCCTAAAAACTCCTTAACTATCAATATTATAATGCTTCACCGGCCCCTATTGGTTTTAGAACAAGGGTTTAGGCTATCTATCACGCAGCCTCAGTGCAGATTTGCAGATTTCAGACAACTTTGAGATCATTATGAAGAACTCTCAGGCATGAGGTTACCTAACGATGTTTTCTCGATGGTAAAGTTAGAGGTGCGGGCCCAGCGTCGTACCCCGGAGCACTCGAATAGGAGCTAAGTCATTGACCACAACGCTATCACTGTATTAATAAAATGTCTAAAAATTTTATTGAATGTGTATTGAATCAATGGCTGGACCTATTGTATTGAAGCAAAACTTTCTCAGTTTGAAATCGATGTTTACTGACGTCATTCAAACTTACGTCTTCGTAATTTTCGGTGGGGGCGCTTTTTTGTTGACTGAGTATAACTTATGAAGTTAACTTTAACTTTTCTTCCACCCAAATTGCATGAAGTTACCAAACAACGTTTTCTGAAGTTTCCGGTTTTGTACTGTCAGATTTAGACGCAGTTAACGTTAACTTCAAAAGTTACATTGAGCCTCTGACGCATGTCGTCTGTCGTTGTTGTTTATCATTCGTCCCCCTCGGGACAGGCAAAGATACATGACCGTACAGCCTGGTCAGACGTGTAGAAACTCTTGAGTCTCGGAGAAACGCGTAAACGACGCGATTGGCCCGGCGCTTTGGAGTTAGATACTTTGAAGTTAGTTGCTTCATGCTCGACTCACGTCCAATCATTGAATTCCATCAAGAGTGATTGCAGCCAAGCGCAAGCATATCTCGCATAAAAAATTCTCGTTTTTTGTGTATCCGGCCGCGTTGGTGTCAAATCAAACGGGTATCTAAACAATGATCGGGTCGTTTGCGTGACAAGAACAAATGTACGGATTTATCGAGATGTGGCGGGGGCGGGCGGCCGGGCGCGGACGCGCGCTGTCAGATGTAAATTAAAACGCGCGTCGCTTTACCGATATCGTTTTAATGGTTCCATCGGCTGGGTTATGTTGAGCTTTTTTATTTTTTTATCTGCTGTTCTTTAGTTTCTAAAGTGTTTAATTTGTATTGTTTGTATGGCATATGACGGATAGCAGCAGGCGGTACTTTGCGGAAGTCCATGATATACAAGAAATTTTAGCTTAAATCGCTACTATCCGCCAAAACAGACAAATCTGTATGGTACAACGTGCGGCGTGTGATAAGCACCGCCCGCCCTCCTACTGCCTACTAAAAAAGCAGGTAAAGCAACGATTTAGCATTTGTGCATTGTGGAGTCTACATCTCCTGAGGATGTTTCGGTATTGGAGTGAAACGTACGCTGATATTCTAGAAGATTTGAGTGTTTGTTTGTTGATGTGTTGGTTTATAGTTTTTTTTTCGATCACGTAACAATGCAGCAACAGATCGATAATCGATGTAATTTGTTGCACAAACAAAGTTAAAGACTTGGAGAATGACACGAGTTTTTGTCCAGAAAATCAGAAAATTCCCACGGGATTTTTAAAAACTTACAAATTGATAAAAACAAATAATACAACAACACAGAGATACGATTTAAATTTTATTTAAATGTAATTACTCAATGATTACTCAATGATAAAACGTTGGAGAGGCAATTATATTACTGAAATCAATTATGGAAATATAATACATTCGGCCATTATTGATAATATGTAGTGGAGTGATGTGGAGTGTACGCTACGTACACTCGAGCACGATCCACGTGCGCTCGTCTTCGGACACCAGGACACTGCTCATTAAACACGTCATTAATTATATATCTCTTGTTCGAGAGCACAGTAATTGAAGAGAACAAATCGGTGAGACTCAGCTGAATCAACTTTTTTCTTCTTCTTTTAGTGCCACCCGCAATCGGAGGTTGGCAATCAGGTACCTGCTTTGTACGCATGTTGAACCACTGGCGAAGGTTCTTAAGCCAGGATGTGTGTCTAAGGCTATGTTTGCCTTATATTGTAAGATCTAGCTTGGACTAGCTGTTACCCGCGACTGCGTCCGCATCACCATCATGATCACCGCATCTGGCCCCACTACTGGGCACGAGTCGCCTCTCGAAATGATTTGTCAAATTGTCATCTGTCACTTGTCACCGATTGTAATTAATAGCAAGTTTTTTGAAAGGCTTGGAGAGTGATATAAATTGAAGTTCCCATGGGATTTTTAAAACCGAAATCACACGGGCGAAATCGCGGGCATTAGCCAGTTAGCGACAAATATTAAAAAAGTTACAGTCGAAGCTTAAAGCACATAATTAAGTGTGGGTCCCTCACACAATCCCGCTCTGCATAGCGCTTAACTAAATTGAAGCCAGTGTGCGCCCGCTCTATCCGTCCCGAGCGGTAATCGTGTAAGCGTGATTAGCATGACAGGTAGCTAATTAGCTGATGTACCTTATGGCTGACCGCACATTGGCTATTAGGCATGGGCCTATCTAGCTCGATGCCATTTAGTGTTAGCTCCGCGTAACGATCGACCGGAAATACTGGTCATGTGCGTGTTAGATCAGAACACGCTGTGGGGTTCGGTTGTCATGCTAGTTGTTTAAACTTTAATAAGTGGTCATTATGTTTTATAAACAGTGTTTTTTTTTTCAAAAACTGCCTAAGAAATTTCATTCGGACTGAAAAAATATTTTCAGCTCTCATTTTTTTCAAAATTAATAGACACAATTATTTCACAGGTTCACAGTTTTTATAGTTACTTTTTAAAAATGGTTGTGATATGATAGATAGACAGGCAGACTGGACGAAACTATTCTACAAGGACATATTTTCGTAAAGAAGCCCATTAAATTAAGTTTAATATAGTGAGTTGCTCACTTTAGCTTCTGGGAAGTATCTCACGGATCGGACTCCACACTTGTGGACAGACGACGTCAAACGAGTCTGCGGGAGCCGATATCCCATTAAGAGACCTATGTCCAGCAGTAGACATTGGATTGTTGCCGAAGTATCTCAAGCAATGGTCGCCTATGTGCGGCCACCCTAAACTTAACAACTACACAATGAATAAATAACACACGCGCACTGATACAATCGAAGAGACAATATGACATAATTGACATGATTACGTCAATATTGATAAACACATATATTTAGCGATATATAAAGGATGAATATGTCACACTTATACATATAGTAAATACATAGTAAATCCATGCGAAATTGCGAGATTTTGATAGTATGGTAATAAATAATATCCTGCAGTCTATAGGTGGTAATAAAATAAAATTTTAAAATAATTTTATTATTAATTAGAAGATAATTAAAACCCCGTGGGAACTCTGATGTTCCTCGATGTTCCTGAAAAGCAGGATAGTGTTATAGTCATCATCAACTCTCAGAATGAGAAGGTAGTATGTCTGCACCAATTTTGTTCTAAATCGACTAAACGAATGTACCATGAATAGGTAATAGACAAGTAGACAAAAAACCGGCCGAGTACGAGTCAGACTATTATGCATAAAAATAAACGTACGTACAGGTAACGCCCTTTCATATAATACATACTCCATTTGGTATAGTTATCTTACTTTGAAAATTGAAACACATTTCTATGTTTTTTGTGATGTAACCACAAATTCACGGTTTTCGGATTTTTTCCTTTACTTGTGCTATAAGACCTACTCGTACCTACCTGCCAAATTTCATGATTTTAGGTAAACAGAAAATACCTACCCTATAGGTTTTCTTGATAAACAGACATACAGACGGACAACGAAGTGATCCTATAAGGTCCTTTTGAGGTATGGAACCCTAAAAATTGATTGTTTGATTATAATGCGCGCCCGGGATCGAAATCTTAACCACTGGGCTCTAACGCCGCTGATATTATCAATATTGATATGTAATTATGCATACTGTCCGTCAGTTTATCGGGCAGGTAATAGCTACACAGCTGATTAGTCACCTGTCTCGCTAATCGCGCTCGCATGTTTACCGCGGGGGACGGATTAAGGTGTAATCACACAATCACGTGGCAGGGATTGATCTATCATAGCTAAAATAATGGTCTTCCTATACCAAGAAACACATGAAATTTACTTGATGCAAGAATATTTTGAATACTTAAACTATCGCGAGTGATAACCATTATCTCAGACTCTGACTCACGTGATTAGTCGGAGTATGGTTGACTAGTTTCAAACTCCCCGGGGGGGTCATTATGGTCATTATGGTTTATTGTGATAAGGTGGCACATACGAATAAGAGGATTGTAGAAGGAGAATGTCTTGTTAAGGGCAAGGATTTCTTAATCGGAAATTATAATAATTAAATTCCTCAACGAGAGTAATACGGGAGAATCTATTTTAGAGTAGATAATCCTATGTAAAGATATGAAACGGTAATACTTCGACGAAATCCTAAAGTTACCAACTCAAACTGATTGATATGCGAATGGTAGATATACCTACCTAGTATTCTCATTCGAATGCGCAGTATAAAGCTAAACTGTTCGTGCACAGTTGACTTAGAAGAGGCGTGTAGTGGTCACTCCAGAGTACCAGAGTGCCTACAGGCTTGCATTCCAGGAATGATTCAAATGATAACTGCGCCGCCTGCATCGCGCCCATTCCCTACATTCTTGCAGCTCCGGCAGGTTGCTCAGCTTCTATAACTTATGACGTAATAGTGTAAAACTTTGACCTATATCTGATTGGGGTCAATCATGTTTACACGCTATATTAGTAACTGGGTGATCCGCCTCGGCTTTAGGGTGGAATATCTCAAAATCTTATCTCGATAAAGTTATGGCCACACCAGCCATACGCGGGATGCGGGACGCGAACTATATGTAGATACGCTCAGATGTAGTGGTCGCGGAGGTGTGCATGGCGTCATTAAATATCGTGGGAGGCGACCGCCGCGCCGCCGCGCGGTTGTTGTTGGCCCGCTTCGCAGTCCATTTTTATTGCGTAGGTTTGGATGATGCTTTAACGTTAAATAGATAACATTTATGCAAAATCCTAATTTTGTAAACCCAGCGTTTTGGTATATTAATTATCGGTTAATTAGTTTCGCCTTTTATATCCAAGCTGATATCATAAAAACGAGTGTCTGTCTGCCTATCTGTCTGTTATCTTTTCACAGCCCATCCATTTAACTGACTTTGACGAAATTGAACACAGAGATATCTTGGACCGGAGGCGGACATAGACTATTTTTTTTTGTTCCGGAAAATTAGAGTTACAAAGTTATTTTTGAAAACCTAAATCCAAGACAATAGTCTCAACCGTCTAGAATCTAGATAAATAGGTTTATATTAAGCCACCAGTCAATAGTCAAAAAGTATTTACAGAATGATTAAAAGAGCTGCGAAGTAAAAGATAAAATTGTAGTAGGTACTATGAACATCAGAGCCCAAAAGGCACTTTACTTTTTAGGCAAATCTAATATCACTTACGACCGAATACCGAAACGTATCTTATTACTGGAGAGCGTCCCATGCGCTAAGTGACTGTCTTTTGACATGGATAAAATGCCAAAAATCTGTCTTAAAGACCGTAGCTCAGACACCATGTTTTTAACCCCCGACCCTAAAATCGTTAAAGGGTTTTATAAATTTCGATTTTGGATATTACTTTTAATAGTGAAGTGTGTCGGAAATCTGTATAAGTAATTCCATGTTTATGCAGCCAAATTATGATATACTAGCCTGTACTGTCCCACAAGTGGACAAAAGACTCCCTCAGATATTTCTACAACTTTCTGTTCCGTGTGATGCATTTCAAATTTTTTTTATTTGCTTCAATGCTTCAAAGAAATCGTTCCAACATTCACAATCAAACAGTCCAAATCCCACCGTGCAAACACCCGTAGCAATCGATTTACTTATTAGTCGAACAAACTTCGCCACTTATACATTTACGCAAGATAGATTGAATGTCGCCTAGCACTTCTCATGTTCCGGACACGAAACTCCGTGAATTGCAGCATCCATTGACGCCTGGCCGAGAAGATTGAATTATAACGTTCATAGCAAACGAGTTATGGACGACGTGGAGGTGGAATGTGTCGGTGTGCTCTGCGACTGCGCGGGGCAGCAATCAATAAGGCCGCAGCCTCAGGGCTCAGCTAGGGCTGTAACTACTGAATTTAATCCTGAATACACGATAGCACAATATGTCATACATCGTAATTCAATTTTGGGTCAGCAGACCAGCTATGTTGCGATATACATAGAAGGGAATAAATAACTTTAAACTATACTTCGATAGTCCATATTTTGCAATTTAAATAACTACGAAGTCTGTGTCTATAAAAACATGATATTTTCGCTGATCTAATCTTAACGAAATTAAGCATTGGGTAGCTTGCACTAGAGCCATATCTACTTAAGTACATACTTTTATTTTTAAATATACCATTGTCCATGTAGCTCTGCACTTGGAAGGAGAGGAAATAAAAATGTTTCATGAAACATGCCTGTACAACATATTTTTGTTATTATGTTTCAGCACTCAGTGTCTCCATAGGGATTAGAAGGTATAGACGTGCTTTTTTACAGGGCTATATGGAGCTTCAACCTTAGCTAAAATAAATAAAACCTTCAATTCATGGACAGCCTCACATGCCAAATACAGAGGAAATCTGCTTAGAATTTTTTGCAGCTGAACGTCGTGATGGTACGGGAAAAAAAATGTTTGTAAGAGAGTAGTCAGCCCTAGGCGGCAATTGCAGCTAACCTACATCGGAGTCGCTCCAGCAGAGCACACTGCCACGGGGTACAGGTAATGCGACACGAATCAAATCTCAGAACGCATCTTTTTGGAGACGCCAGGTGTTCCGCCATTCACCCATTCACTCGGGTTTCATTCATTGCTGTAAAGCAAAATACCTAAAGGTATTTCCCAAGTTATGAGAACCCCGTTGAATAATTCTCAAACATCATTCTGATAATATGTATTGTAATTATGGAAAATTCGGCTTCGCTTGAGTGGAATAATTGAAATAAATCGTTGAGTGTTGGAATTTAAAAAAACTAGTCACGTGCGTCAGTTGGCAAAAACTAGTATTCATGAATATATAACTTCGATAATTCATGGATATAACTGAAATGAGTTTTTTATAAACTCTCATCCCCTATTTAAACGTCTTTTAGAGTTGGAATGCCCAAAAAGCCTTTCTTAGTGTGTAGTTAGTATTCAAGTCGAAAGAATTGAATAAAAATCACCATTGATATCAAAGTTTGAAGCAAAGGAATAATTGTAATTTTATACCATTTATATTTGCGTCTCTGTAGTAGTCACCATTTTGCTATCTCGTTTCCTCGTAACTTACCTGTAAAGACAAACATAACCGCAAACAAACAATCATCAAAATCAAAAATCAAGCAAACATAACAAAATATATATTGCCGCAAAAAATACAGTTGTGTGTGTGTGTGTGGATAATGGTGTTAGTTGGTCTGACCACTTCCCACTATTTGTTAACTGTGATATTAAGCTAATGACTAAAAAAGTAGATAATAAGGAGTGTAATAATGATAACTTACATAAAGACATAAGATGGGGACAGAGAAATGCAGATGAAATAAATATGTATACTAATTTATGTACTGAAAATTTTAATAAGTTACTCGAATCTAGTCACTGTGATACAAACGACTTAGATAGTTCTAACGATGTTTTAGATTTTATTAATAATTTTTACAATGATGTTATTGGTATTTTAAAATATGCAGCTATTAATAGTAAATATTCGGGATCTGGTGTACACAAATTCCGCCATAAAAAACAACTAGTTGGCTGGAATCATCACGTAAAAGAGTATTATCAAACTGCAAGACTGTGTTTTAAGTTTTGGATAGACTGTGGTAAGCCCAGTAGTGGAGAAATATATAATGACATGACAAAGACTCGTGCTATATTTAAAAAGAAATTAAAATGGTGCCAGAATAATGAGGAAGCTATAAAAATGGACATTTTAGCGACGCATAGAGCTGACAAAAATTTTACACAGTTTTGGAAAGCGACTAAATCATTAAATAAAAAAGAAAGTAGGCCAGTGAGTGTCAGTAACGTACAGGACAGCAGGGAGATAGCCAACATGTTTGCAAAACATTTCTCCGTGAAACCATTAGACGTTGCACATGTGCTCCACTCTCAGCCATTGTCACCATCACCTAAAACAGTACACTTTAGTCCAACTGATATATTCCGAACGATTAAAGATATGAAACGTGGTAAATCACCAGGCCATGATGGTCTGAGTGTTGAGCACATGTTATACGCTGGAAACAAATTGTATGAGGCCTTGTCAACGCTATTTAATATGTGCATTAAACATGGTTATCTTCCTGCAGATATGTTAAAGACGGTAGTGGTTCCTGTGCCAAAAAACAAGACGGGCGATATGTCCAGTATAGCTAACTATAGGCCCATTTCGCTGGGGACAATTGCCGGCAAGGTACTTGAGCGGTTGTTGCAGCCTGAACTGATGAAGAATGTACAGATTAGTGATGCTCAGTTTGGTTTTCGTCCCGGTCTCTCTACAGACTCGGCAATTCTGTCTCTGAAGCACGTCGTAAATTACTATAAAAGTCGTGATACATCGGTGTATGCGTGTTTCTTGGATCTGACTCGCGCATTTGATCTTGTTAATTATAATATATTATGGAGAAAAATGCGCGACTCAAATGTACATAGCAGTATTGTCGGGCTGATGAGATACTGGTATGAGAACCAAACGAACATTGTGCGTTGGGGCGACACAGCCTCTAGTGAGTTTAGACTAGAGTGTGGTGTACGTCAGGGCGGTTTAACCTCTCCGGACCTGTTCAATCTATACGTTGATGACCTGATTGAGGAGCTAAGTGGTACTGGCATCGGTTGTCATATTGACGGAGTTTGTTTTAACAACTTAAGTTACGCCGATGACATGGTGCTGCTTAGCCCCTCAATAAACGGTCTCCGTAAATTAGTATCGATCTGCGAAGGTTACGCCTTGAGACATGGATTAAAATACAATGTACGCAAATCAGAAATGTTGATTTTTAGAGCTGGTAAAGGCCCGGAGAGGATACCACCAGTTTTGTTAGATGGAACACCAGTTCAGGTTGTGCAACAGTTCAGGTATCTCGGACACATGTTAACGGGATCCCTGAGCGACGATTTTGATATAGAACGAGAGCGAAGGTCACTGGCAATACGGTGCAACATGCTCGCTCGCCGATTTGCTCGGTGCTCTGAGGATGTTAAAGTTACATTGTTTAAAGCTTATTGTATGAGTTTTTATACTTCACAACTATGGATCAATTACACCAAAAGATCTTTTAACATCCTCAGGGTACAGTATAATGATGCCCTTCGCATTTTATTAAAAATGCCAAGGTATTGTAGTGCGTCGGGCATGTTCGCCGACGCTGGAGTCCCGGACTACTACGCCATTATACGAAATAGAATTGCGGGTTTCTGGGAAACAGTCCGCAATTCTAATAACAAGATGCTTAAAGTCGTCGCTCAGGCGTCCCCTGACAATGTGTTCTATAAACACTGGCTACGGGTACACCAGATCCCTAACGTAAAATGACTAACTATTTCATTTTAAACTATTTTAATTTTTATAATTTTTATATTATATTTTGTATTTTTTACTGTTTATATGGGTCCCTAACCTGCAATAAAACGATTTTATTTTATTTATTTATAACATTTTACATTCAAGAACTTAATTTCTAAAAACATAAGCTTCCAATGTTGGTTTAGAAAATATGCTTCAATATGCATTTAGCTAGCTTGAAACTATAATCTAGCAAAACAACCTATAAAAATGAATGCTGAGCAATGTTGTTAATATATACTTTAGTATAATACTTTAATACATCAAATTATTCTCTGGGCTAGAATATTTGTAGCATTAGTAACGACGGCGTAGCATTTTGCGTAGCACTTCTACGGATTTTCCATTTGGTGCTTGCGATCTACGCTTCAACGCATAATGAAGGCTTGGAAGTTAGGCTGTTAGGTTAGGGCGTTAAGTTAGGCACTGCATCCGATCTGAATCCGTGAAAATACGTTCCGAAGTATAGAATTATTTGCATAGTAGCTTACGTACTAGCTCCGACTTTCCTCATCCAAGTTCTCTCCGTCATCCGGGAGAATATTTCGGATGTGCCTCGGATTTAAATCAGACATAATATGACGTAGATATGTCAAAGATGTTCACTGAATAGCTAGGATTACGATCAGAAATTGGTATAGTGCATAAGCAATATCCGAATTTGGTGCGAGTTTTTTATATCCGTATTTTCACGAACTCCAATCGGATGAGTGCGTAACCGCTCTTAGAGAATAGGTAGCGATCTATCTAGCTTGCAATTAAATGTTACTGTGTCGAATCAAAATTATTTATCACTAGTTATTGCCCGCGATTTCATCCGCGGTACATGTTATTTAAAGTCTACGTTACTTCTGTATAAAGTAGCTTTTCAATGGTGAGAGAGTTATTAAAATTCGTTCAGTTGTTTCAAAGTTTATCTATTACAAACAAACAAATACATTTTTCATATGAATAGGCATAGATTTTATCATTACAGAAAACAATTTGCTTGATTTGCGCTCAGAATTACAGGTTTATTTTAGCGGTTAAACTATCGCGAGTGATTCACATTCTATAAGTACAGGTTAAAGTTGATTTTTTTTTATAGAATTTGATGTTAGTTTCTGAACTGAATATATTTAGTTCTGAACATGTAATGGATTCTTAATATTTACAAACTTTTAGAGTGAACGTAATCCTCGGTCATTAGACACGTGAAGTAATTTGTAAACGCGGCGCCGACAGCAATTTCGACACTCTCACCAACTCCAACTTATTGGTTTCAAGCAAAGTTATGTTTCAAGGCCCGCTTGCAATGAGCGAGTCGCTTGTGCGAGTGACATTTTGAAATAGCTGTTGAAATATTACGCGAATAACGAGATGTTTGTGCGCGTTTGCGTTGTCACCAGCTAAGATACTTTGAGATAATTTCTCCGTGATCTATTTTTACTCAAAGATATGGCCTAACGACGTTTTTCTTGATGCAATAGTATAATGATGATGTAATTGATCGTATGGTCAGTTCTTGATGCATTTCCATAGCCTCCAAAGTTCTATCTAAGTCATCATAATCATCATCACCATCTGATGATTTTGATTATGATGACGGATCGATCGCCTGTTTGCGACTACGTTTTATATCTCAAATATAAAGTCTGCGCAATAACATGTTGTAGTCGCAAACAGGTGCTATGTCAGGCAGTGGACGTCCATCAGTTGATAGGTGAGTGATCGCGTATCGGTTCTATCGGATATATCGATTTTTTAAACTATGAATCTAAGTATATCGCTCAAAATATAATTGCTGGGGCTTGAGCAATCTGTATTAATGTAACTTATTCACGAATATTTTACGTAAGTTATTTTTCCAGTACAATCTTTTGGTTAACATTTTATTAAATAGTTTATTACAAAGCTACATTAGTTATTTATTACCTTGTGTATTTAATTTGTGGAACGTTACACACAAACAACACTACAACATGAATTGCTTTAGCTATTTCAATGCAGGTTACGGAATATTCCAAAATTTGGATATTCCGAGCTGCAATCACTAACATGAATAGAGGCGGTAGAGGTTGTTCCACCTTTTGTTCCCGATATTCCGTTCTATACATCGGATCTCTGAAAGCTTGCTCGTATTAAAGTGATTCCAGCAACTGTAGCCCATAGCCGCAACTCTAGTGGTGAAAACTTTTAAGCCTATCGCAGACAACTGAGGAATTCTGTCAAAAATTCAAACAAATTACTCTCCAACTAATACGATTTTTATCGGAAATAATTTTCTATTTATCAAAGTTTCTTATAAAAATTGGAATAATTATAACCTACTCTCACTTACCTAATTATATTCGGAGAGCAGATTAGAACATACTATTTAAAATGACCTAACGCGTAAAGCATGTTATACTTAATTCGATAAGGGTTCTCACCGTCTCCAGACGACTGCTGCTGAATAAAGTACGTACTATAGTACGTACGTACATACCTTTTGATGGTCAGAATAATTGTAACATTGATATAGTGGTAATAATTAATGACATAAACTTAGAACTAAAGCTACGAGGGTTCCAAACGCGCCCAAGACTGAGAAGAGCCCACAACAAACTCAGCCGGGTATGCTTTTTCATCTGCGTTAGGCTTTATGATAACAACAACTAGATAGACAAGTTGGCGCAAGTTATAAGTTAAACAGATTCTAGTTTACAGTTATCAATAAACTTGAGAAGTTTGTACAAATTGATAAAGACGCCCATATCACACTTTCAACACACGAGATTATGTTTCCCTTTCACCTCGAACAAACTATACAGCTTGAGGAGTAAAAGCTAATAAACATGTATAGTCCAACGGGTGGGGGTTGTGCGTACGAGTTGTCGGATTCTGAGTGTATGTCTGTCTATTACCTTTTCAAAGCTCAACCACATAACCGATCTCGACGAAACGCGAAGAGATAGTTTTCACCCTGAAGACAGATTTAGGATACTTTTTACTAGCGGTGAATAAAGAGGACCCATGGGATTTTTTCACCATCCAAATTCATACGAAGTTGTGGGGGTTATAGTAAGTAATAAGTCTCAATACGTTTCAGCATTTTTGATAAATAAACGCAAGAGGCCATAACGCGAAGAAGACACAAGTACCTACAGCAAAACGAATGAAAGTTGTTGTTGAAATATTAGGGGTCCGCGCAGGCATTCCTCTACAGCGAGCAAAATTAAATTTACAAATCCTTATAGTCCGAGAACTGATGAGAGATGTTGAGAAAGTACTCGATAAAAGCTGAAATAACGTATCGCGATCGGTGACAATCCGGCAAGTTGGAGGTTCGATCCCTCGACCTCAGTTTTTTCGAGTTACTCGTGAACTAAAATGATTTTGTATTCGTATCGTATGTGCATTCGGAATTTTCGTATGTGCATTTTAAGGAATTAAATATCACTTGCTTTAACAGTTGAGGAAAACATCTTGAGGAAATCTGCGTGCCTGAAAGTTTTTATAGTGATCTCAAAGGTATGTGAAACCTGGCATTCCGCACTTGGCCAGCGTGGTGGACTTAAAGCCTTCTCATGTTTGAGGAGACTTGTGCTCAAGGAAGTACCAGCGACGGGTTTGATGGCCTGACTGGCGCAGTGGTGAGCGCTGTGATCTTACAAGTGGCAGGTTCCGGGTTCTATTCCCAGCAGGTGACATTTGTTAACTTATTATTTCTGAATTGTAATAATGATGCCGTGTAGAAACTATTAACCGATAAAGGGTATGTGGTATGGGCTTAATAAAACTACCAAACCCCTTCCAAGTTAGCCCGCTTCCAAGTTAGACTTCATCATCACTTACCACCAGGTGAGAACGCAGTCAAGGGCTAACTTGTAATGAAATAAATAAAAAGTTGACTTTTTCTAAAGTATAACTACTCACTCTTATTGATCCACCAGCTCCTGCACCATTAGACTCTCAACTGAAATATTTTGTTTTCAGATATTTGGAACGCAAAACCGTCGCGCGCTTATAGGCCTATTAATTGAGTTGGCGAAAAGCGAGTTTGATACAAATTAAAGCCTCCCGATTCCAATTAGGTTTGCCAGATATTAAATTACTTATTTTGGGACACTAGCGGCAAATTTTCAATTTAAGGAAAATTGTTTTAAATCGTATTTTATCCGGTAGAGTTAGTGTTCCGGTAGAAGGGCATAGCAAATGGCTTTCGCACCTCTAATTTTTCAGATGGAAGCATCTCGCAATATTTTTTCATTTCAAATTTGTCATTATCAACCTTTGGACTCCATTATTGGATTTACCATACTTCCGAATACAAAAAAATTAGAGTTGAAGATAATTTAGGAGGAGGAGCAGAGGAGCAATAAAGATAATTACACGTACCTATCAAGGTACGGAATCCACAGTGGGCGAGTCCAACTCGCACTTGCCCGGTAAAAAAAATTAAAAAATTGTAACGGTCATAATATTAAACATGATTCATATATCACTTTCTTTTTAACTGAATGTAAAGTTTGTGCCAGGAGAAGTACATCAATAGTCAGCGTATATAATACCTAAGTGCAAATCACAAAGAGAAAACACTTTATAGATACGATAAAGCGGTCTTATCGCTAAACAGCGATCTCTTCCAAACAACCTAGTCTGGGAAGAAATGGAGTTTTTTGAAGATTTGGCATGAAGTTTTCTCTACGTAGGCCCTCGTGATAAAAGAATCTCTTACGAGTGAAGCAGGGAAGCCTTAACTAGTTAATCATAAGTGAAGCACACATTCAAAAGTGTAAACCAAATTATGTAAAGTAGGAGTTGATTGATATAATGAATTATATGACACAATTTCCAAAGCTCTCGTTTTATTTACCCGGCACAATCGATGGTCGTATTTGCGCGCGCTATTGTTTGCAACATTATTGTTTCGGCGTATTTATTAATCAGTATTTCGTATTGCTCATTAATGAGTTTCCGTTCCCGGCGATAAATAATGGGAACGTGTTGAAACTTTACAATAAAATCGTTCCCAGCCGCGGCCTTACAACTACGGCGAGCGTTCGAATTAGGTTCACCAGGGCTTCGGCTTTTGCGAGATTCTCCCGAATTTTGTCATCGTAACTCATTGTCTCGGGGGTTTGAGTAAACAAATACAATTTACAATTTTTACTCATTATGTAGGTTATTAGCTATTAACAAACTATTAGCAAGCTGAAGTGGCAGTGAGTGGGAAGGCCATGCCTGTCGTAGAGGTGATGGCCGTTGGAGCCGGAAAGTCCTTGAGTGGAGACCGCGTATAAGCAAGCGTAGTGTGGGACACCCTCCAGCACGATGGACCGACGATATAAAGCGGCTAGTGGGAAGTGGCTGGATGAGGAAGGCTGAGGACCGGGTGTAGTGACGCCCGTTAGGGAAGGCCTATGTCCAACAGTGGACGTCCACAGACTGATGATGATGATGATATAGGTTATGGCTGGAGATTCTATGTGATCTAATCAGAAATGAGGATACACAATGATCAATCGGGGCACATAATTTGAAACCCGATAGATGTTGGGGTCCCAGGGTACTAGAATGGTGACCTGGCACCGGAAAGTACAGTGTTGACAGACCTACTTACCAGTAGCTACCTTGCTGGATTTGATGTTGGCCGCTGAAAGCTAATTTGAGCTGAAAATGCCATAATAAAAGTGCATAAATATCTATCTTACCAAAATGTTATACCCTAATATATACTAATGTTATAAAACTAGCTATACCCGCCTGACTTCGCTTAGGCGGAATATCTATAAATCCTTAGTGCGAGTCTATGTTATCAAGGAAACATGCGAAATATAAAATTTCTAAAATAGGTCAGTCAGTCAAGTTATGTAAAAATTTAGTCGTGGGTATTTTCACACATATTTTACCCAATTTATAAAAAACTATTGAAACATGTTAAATTATTATGCCAATTCGATATACTGCCTGTGAAATATGTTTGCTATAGTAAAACAACTGAAGCGACGCAGCATGGCGGCAACAATGCCGGAACCGGAAGTGTAACGTTAATGAGGCGCGCTGGGAGGCTTCGGGTTAACTGTAATGAAGCTGTTAGCTGCCGAACCACTGATTTGTTGACGTCGAAATGAATGCGTGTAAGGGAATTACCATAAATGAAGTAAATGGGTAATTTTCAAAAATTTGCCCTACTCACAAAAATGAAGTTATGCACTTCATTTCAAAAACAAGTGTAAATTAAAAATTTATAACACCCCCGACGATCCAAAGTATCTGAGTTTTCCAAAACATCATTTTCAAATAAATAATTATGTATTTAGGCAACGTCCATCTTGACAGCTTGACATTTGTCAATTGACATAATATTATGAACCTAACGGTTATCTAACCTTCTTTTCTACAAGAAAACTAGAAAAGAGCTGATAACTCTTAATCGGCTGAACCAATTTTTTTAGATTATAGCTAAGAACACTCTCGATCAAGCCACCTTTCAAACAAAAAAAACTAAATTAAAATCGGTTCATTCGTTTAGGCGCTACGATGCCACAGACAGATACACAGATACACAGACACACAGATACACAGATACACACGTCAAACTTATAACACCCCTCTTTTTGGGTCGGGGGTTAATGAATACCGTAACAAAGAAATAACAAAAATGAAACGTTAGGGCTGTGTCCCACCACATATTATTTTGTCACTTTTTTGAAATAATGTGCACTATACTCTATCCATGGGGAGAAGTTAATACAGGGCTCTCTTTGTTCTGTAACCCACTGTAACAAACGCAAAAATCAGTGAACATTAACCATTTTGAGTGCCCAATCAATTACATGTTTTTGATACTACTCTTAGTAGTACTAACTTATAATAGATACTAATTCACTCCAGTTTTGCTCGGAAAATCGTTCTCAAAATTCTTTCATAATAGGGATTTCTTCTTCCTACAGCGCCGCCGTCTCTTTGGAGGTTCGCAACCAGTAGAGCTATCTACACCTTGGACGAAGCTGCGCGGAATAAGATCGGGTACACTTTTTGGAAAGATATAGGCCATAGTCTGCCACGCTGGTCCAGTGCGAATTGGCAGGCATTTTTTTTAAAGAAAAGAAAGAATAGCAAAAGCTATTTGAAAATTTAAAAAAACACATTCGTTTTGAAGAAGAAAAGCTTTTGAGCGTTGTCAAGTTGAAGTTTTATGGGCAATATTGGTGAAGCAACGGCGCTTCCAAGGTTGCGAGTAAGTTTCAGGTCATTAGCTGGATTGCGAGCTGGTTTATGGCGCGAGGGACGTTCTCTCGCGCCTAATCTTTACGTACGAATAAAACGAAACATAAACTTAGGTCTTAACTGAACGTGAGGAGGAATTTCGGGGATGACATACATCGATACATGAACCTTAGATACACACAGTTCCAAAAATGTAGACTCCAGTGTGAGAGGACAAACTTTGGACTCAATTATAGCACTGTTTTAGTCCATTTGACTTAGAAATGAGTTCACGTTTGTATTATATTAATTAGTGATCAAAATTTTGGACTCAATTTCAGTGCAGTTTTAGGCGTTTTCTTTTAAACGAGTTCAGATTTATATTCAGTAGACCAATATCGTCCGGATTAAAGTTTATTTTATTTTATCAGAAGTTTTATTACTTGCATCGTTTTGTTCTCCTCCTCAAAATATTACACCTATTTTTTTGCTACCGCACTTTAGTAAAGTTTGCTTTGGGAACAGCTCATTTCATCTAGATCAAGGAAGTTGTAGAAGTAGATGAAATAAATATTTTTCGTTTCATATAAATTACTTATCTATTGATGTTGTAAAAATATAGTTTTCTTATTCTTCTTGCTATAACAAATTTGTTATTCCAATATGGAATCTTGTTATCTTTTGTATATCAGCGTTGACAAGGGATAAACCGTAAAAGGCCTGTTCACATTGTTTCGGTGAATGCCAACTATCTCGACGAGCAGGTGGGCTTACGGAGGACTCGTGATAACGGTAACGAGGGTAATTATAACGCGCTGTTTTACGACGCTGTGTGTTATAGTTGCTAGATTTAGTTGGTCGTCCAATTCATTCAATTTTGTTTTTGCGTATGATGACTTACTTAACTGTAAAAAACTCGAAGGCTTTCGTTTCATGTAGGTATACTGGATTCTGTTCTGTTCTGTACTGGAAGGTTTGTGGTCCGTCTCTTAAAAGGATAGGGGTTCGATCCCGGGACGCTCCTCTAACTTTTCGAAGTTATGTGCGGTTTTGAATTTTTAAGCAATTAAATAATATCACGGTGAAGGAAAACATGTGAGGAAAACTGCATGTCTGAAAGTTCTCCATTACGTTCTGAAGGCTGCAATTCGGTCTTGAATGGTCAGATTATAATATCGCCCAAACCCTTCTCATTCCGAGAGGTATTCTATGCTCAGTAGTGTGCCGGTAATAGGTTGATAGTGATGATAATGATGACTCAACGTCGACAATTAATGTTAAGATCAAAGACTGAGTTTGTTCTAGCTGATATACCTACACTATCTGGAAAATGTAATTTAAATTTTAAAATCTCAAGTCAGCGATGAGTTCTCAGTCTCCCCATAACTCTTCCGAAGGCGTGAGGTGGCGCGAGTGCAAACATTGAAACCCGGGGTTAATATTATCATAATGGCGGTCGTTAACATAATGAACGGGTTATCAGGCGACGCAGTAATTGCCGCGTCATGGCGCTCGTGGCAGCACAGATCTCATCTCGGCGAACAAAAACTGGGCCTGACACTGAATTCTTAGCCAGTTAGTCTAATTCTTCGTTTATTCAAAAAGAAATTAGCGCTTGTTTGATCTTAGCCATGGTAAAATTGTCGAATATCCACTTTACCCTTCGGCGCGCCCTAACCGCGCTAGGCATACAAACTAGGATACTAGCCAGGCAACCGCCCTGTGACTCTCATTATTGGGGGTCCTTTTCAGGTACTCGAACGAGAACTGCAGCGATATTTGGTTCGGTGTATCCCTGTAACAAAGTTAACGATTTTTCTTCATGGGATATTGTTAGCCATGAGTTCTGGTAGGAGTGGGGTTTGTCCGCACGCTCCTCTGAGTCCGAGCAAACGGCGGCTGTCGAGTCGGGGTGTTGGGGATTTGATACTGGGCATGCACCACACATTTTTCAGAATTCTTTGCGTTTTAAGCAACTTATAACACTTGCTTCAATCACCAAGAAAACGTGGTGAAGAAACCTGCCTGAGAGTTCTCAATAGTGTATATGAAGTCTGCCGATCCGCACTTTTCCAGCGTGGATGACGATGGAAACCCTTTTCATTATAAGAGGAGATCCATGCTTGTCAGATTTCAAAGACGGACCTATATTAATTTTTATTGTAAAATCAAAAACTTCTCACTGAATTTTCAAAAAACATTTAGGAGTTCCAAGCGCACGGAGACTCGAGCATCGTCTAGTAATATTTTTTGTATTAAAATAAGATAGAGGTATATAATACAAAACTATATTAATATTTGAAATACATCGCGGGGAAAATGGCGGAGGAAAGTCGAATGGCCGTGAGTGGCGTATAGCGGGAACGAAATCCAAATTACAATAATAAAAACGTTTGCGAAATGGAGTGAAAACTCGCCCGCTGCTGATAGGGCTGCTGCGATCGACTCATATCATACCTACCTACTGGAAAATACCTACACATACAGGGTGTAACCAGAACGCTAGCTAAAACGAAGACAGGTGATAAGTACTGATAATAATACTGATAAGATACAATTAAAAAAACGCGGAAGAAATAAAAAATCCTGTATTTTTAAAAGTTTACATTTATTGCAAATAAAACTGACTGATGCTAAAGGTCAACGAACGTTGCATAAGTAGGCCACTCGGAGTCAATGCTGCGTCGTAGATGGGGCATTAACTCGAAATTTGCACGCCATACATTGCGGGTTTGAAAATTACTAAATCACTAAAACTACAAAATAAGGCAATATAATAATAACGCTAAGTTTTTGCTAGCTGGTTAAAGCCTGTGTCATACCTACAGGAAGTAAAGTCATCGTCATTCTATCCCATCTTCGAAATTAAATGGTCTATCTAAATCGGTTTCTTATAATTTCACACAGTATGATGATTTTCAATACATCATTTTCATCATCATGATCAATGCAATCTTTATACCTATAAACTCAAATATTATTTTAAGTTTTCTTTTCCAAAGTATCATAAGCAGGTAGCTGTTACGTTTCTGGTTAGAGTCAGTAATGGATTTATTTTCATAGATAGACGTTTGACTAATGAATGTGTAAGTACATTATGCAAATAAACACTTTTTCTTTACATTATATTGTTCGAGTGACAACCCTAGCGGCAGCCAAACTATCACTTACGAGTAGATATGTACGGCGTGAAGAAAAATAGCCTTTATTACATAGGTATTAAAGGTAAATGGTGGTATTCCGATGTACTACCTTACCTAATAGGGTACGGGTCTAAGGCAATTTGTTCAGCGTTACGTTAGGTATTTCTGTTAACTGTACAGAAATAAAAGGTTTTTTAGGGTCTTATGTAGGGTATATTATTAAAACAGATGTGCTGGTTTCATGGCGTAGTGGTTTGCTCAACTTTCATGCCAGCGCGCGGTTCTGGGTTCGTTTCCGTACAAGCTAGACATTATACAAACGTACAGTGTACCTACGTAAAATTCTTTGATCTTGACTGTGATTTTGTTAGAATTAAATCGACTGTAAATCGTTACCGGCAAATACTCTTGTGATAATCTTCCAGTCGGGGGTTGGGGATTCGATCCCGGGCACGCACCTCTAACGTTCGTGCGATTCGAGTGCGTAACGATTATGTGCGTTCTAAGTAATTAATATCACTTGTCATCAATATCACACTAACACATTATTCTCCATAATTTTCTCAAACGTGTGTGAAGTCTGCCAAGTCTCATTATGCCAGCGTGAGGGCCTATGGCCAAACCCCTCCTCATTCTGAGAGGACATCCGTGCTCAGTAGTGGACCAGCGACGGAATGATGGTCATCGTGAACTTAAAACTACTTTTCGGTAAGTAGGTACAGTCAAAGGCCGTAAGTTGTTTAGCACCTCAATGATTATAATATTTGTGTTATACACATGTGTTAGGTATGTGTGGCGTGTTTATAGAAAAAGGTCATAAGTGCGACAGGTTTTTGATGCAATAGTTTCGCGGAATTGCTACTCAAATTCTGGGGCCGACCGTACACACCTGAATCATGAAAAAATTGTGTTGTGAGTAACTGACATAACTTTTCTATTTTCCTGTAAATGCACCATTCGTACTCAATGTTCAGATAAACAAATTAAGAGAGTATTCCACTCCGAATGCATACAAATGTGTAATTTCCGCTTTAGAGCACAAAAAGAGGGCGGCATTTTTGGTAAATTCGCAATGTCGTGTGAAAAACGGCGCAATTAAAGTTCTCGAACGCTCCACCAAGACTCTGGCAATACTAACTTCCCGACTCTCCTTATTTACTTCTGCTAATACTTGTCGCATAAAGTGTACCTAAATAAAGAGACAATAAAAAACCTAATTGAAAAAGTATATAATATAAATATCTAATAGGAGTACTAACAGGAGTGGGGGAACTCTCGGTTCGATCCTGAATCTACGATGTGTCAAATATTAGGCTATGGGTGACAAGAAATCAAAGAAAAATACGCGATTCATAGGTTACAGCTAGCGTCAAATGTTTTATAGGAACACTTTGACGCCTGCCAGTGATGTTTTTTGAGAGGAGACCTGTGTTCAGTAGTGAGCCGGCGACGGATCATTATGATGATGAATAGCATTCACTAAAATATTAATCTCGACGCTTTTAGGCGATTACGTGGGTCTCGAAAGCGAATGAAAAATACGGCGATGCTTAATGTTTTCGGAAATAATGCCTAAACATTTAGGATCCGCGAGCAAAAAGCGGAAAAAGCGAAATTACGAGCGGAGCGATGTCCAGCGCGATATAATCAGGCATAAAACCAGAGTCGGCGGGAAAATAAAAGCAAATCTGTCGTAAAAGGACGACGTTTGTTATTAAAATGTGGCTTGTTTCTAGGAAAAACAGGTTTTCTGGCGAGCGGACGAATCGCCCCTTTTACATTAAAAAGTTCTTTTTGTTGGATTAAATAGAACCCCTATTCTTTCCTGTGATCCTTTCGTAGGGTTCCGTACTAAAATGGTAAAAATGGAACCCTTATGGTGCGACTTTCTTTGTCCGTCTGTCTATCTGTCTGTCACAGTCGTTTATTTCAACAACTATAAAGCTATCGACATGAAAATTGGACTACTACTATATAGTAGCTTATAATATATAGTAGTAGCCTTACATAAATGGGATAGAAAAAAATTAAATTGTTTTTAGTATGCGGACCTCAAAAATTATTTCGCCCACATCAACGATGTTACGTATTTTGTAAAACTTGTTTAAAAGTTTCAATGCTTTTATAATGGTTAAATTTGAAACATTTGGGTTTTAAATGTAATTGTTATTCAGTAGGTAATGTCTCAAACACGATCCAGGACCAAATGCAGACTTTAGGTTTTTCATTTATTATAATAAAATTATATATTATAATAAGATAATATTATTATAATTACTGTCTATCTTTGCTGTACATATTCTACTCCCTTTACAACCTCTCACACTGCCAAGGGTCACTGGTAGAGATCTCTTATAGAGATAAGTGCTTCCCTGTCCACTTTTTCTTTCTTTTTATTTATATTATTACAACTTTCTGGTACAAATAAAAATAAAATAAATAAAAATAAGATACAGATAAATCACACAGAACACCTAAGGCTACAGCGAGTTTTTTTTTTTTTTTTTTTTTGTGAAATTACATGTGTTTCTTTACAGCGCTATCCAAAATTTGAATACATTTTGTACACCTCTTAATAATATAGAAATTTTCGTTGAAGAATGGAAAATTTTGTTTTATTCAAATAAAGTTTAAAATCTACTGCCACACTTACGCGTCATGAATGTGGGATGCGGGACGTAATACGAGAGCGTCCATGACGCGAATCGTGCGCGAATCTAATTCTATACATGCACATTTACGCGGTTGTTTTAGTCGCGTAGGTGTGTCTGGTGCCATTATATTGTAGGAGGCCACCGCCCGCGCGGCTGACGTTCCCACTTCATAGTCGCTTTGGTCGCACAAGTTTGGATGATGCTTCACAAAGCGCTTTAGTATTAGTGATTCTGCCATAGAAGTACTGCAAGAGTAAGTATAGCGATCATAGCATGAAATCATATCCATCCCATAGCATTATCACAGGTAATCTTAAATTAGTTATCACTAATGTTTAGCGAAAACTAAGATATAACGAGATCTAGTCAGAACAATTTAGTGATTTCTAGTTTCTACAGTTTTTGTATTGTAAATCTATTAAAATGTTTATATGCTTAGTTGAAGTTTATTTGGTGATTGAAAAATCAGCTCTTCACCAAACTTATATACTCTGATAGTATAAACTTTGTGATTTTTTTTTTGTGAAAATCGGTTCTTTGATGCATGGAGTAAAATAGATAAAAATTTTGATCCCGTATCGAAAGGAAATCTTAATGTTTTGCGGGATAAAAACTGTCCTATATGTTAACCAGTAATATAGTAGGTAGGCCAAGTTACGTTCAAATCCGTTCAGTAGTGTCAGCGTGAAGCGTGGACAGAGAGACAGACAAAAATTCCAAAAAAAATAATTAGGGTCTATATCGATAATAATGTTTCCTCCAATTAAAATTTCAAAATATACGTCCAATATCCAACAGTTTTATTTTACCTAAGTACAGATTATGACACTAGCATCAAAGGGCTCAGGCGCGCCCGCTGCACAGGCACAGGGTACAGGCAGGTAGCAGCCCCTACGGCAGAGGTCGCTTATTAGAATGTCAAAAGCACCTTTGTTTTGAAATCTAATTAAGTCCCGCGGCTTAATTAAAACAATCCTCAACTTTCACACAACTTAATTTGTTTAAGGTTCAAAGGCAATCGCGAGGCGACGCGCTTCCTATTCTCATTTCTACTTGAATGTCTATAAAGTATAAGGCTACGGTCACACCTGCGCATCACAAACCCGAGATGTGAGACCCGAGGCGGGAGCACCCACGACGCGAAAGTAATGTAAACGAGCCTGATACAGTCATGTTGATTTATAGCAGCCTATAATATTAAATTTTGTTTAAAACCATTTCTATTTTAATTATTCCAACACCAACATAATATTATATGTCGATAAGGTATGTTAGCAGAATAACTTTTTTAATTTATTTAAGAATTAATCCCAGTTAAAACACTTTATTACATCGCTTAATTCAAATACATAAAAGGAACTCACTGACTGCACACCTCATCAATACCCTAGGACCTAGAAACCTGAAACTTTGCCAGAGATTCCCTAATATAAACATGAAGGCCGAACTTTGAAGTTCTCACGAAATAGAGAATAAAAAGGATTTATAAATATTAGCTGAGCGATGCCGACGAGTCGCTGGTCGAAAATAAACAATCAATTGAAGTATAATAACGGTATATACCTACCTATGTACACACTGTGGTTACACAAAAGATTACAAGAGACTTTGAACACCTTATTGACACATAAACACTGCGATACAAAGTTGTGACATTGAAAAATGAGCTTCAAGCTTCGGTCATAGAGTTCTCTTTAAAACAATAGAGAACAAAGTAAAAGTGTCATGTCTTCCGGTTCTCGTCTCGATTATTTTTAGGGGAGTGAAGCTATTTGCATGAAGACGCTGTTAGCGAGATAAGTGCCCGCCTCACTGAGTATTAAACATTAAAGTATTCGACGTGAGGGAATTTCTAAGCAGTGGGACTATAATGTATGGAAATTATCTTGGGAATGATCGCTAAAGTGATATGATGTGGATAAAATAGATGATACACCAATATCACGTTATCTAGTAACATTTTAGGGTTCCGTATCTCCAAATATAAAAGAAGCCCTTGTAGTAGCCCTTGTAGTAGCCCTTCTGTCTGTCTGTTTGTCTACGCGGATAAAGACGCGGGCATTATCTACCAATAAGTGGCATTGGATTTTAGTTTTTCAGATTTCTGTCGTACTCTTCGGATTTATTGTTAAAAGTTCGGTTTTGTTTCTAAATCACAATAACTGCCAATTCCAATTAAGCGATAATTTAGTGGTTTAAAGCCTATCTAACATCATATAATATTAATAGTTAAATAATTTGCGAATAACTTTTAGAAATATCAATTTAATTTAATTGCTTATTGATGAATTTTTCGGGCGAAAAGGAAACAGTAGTGTTTCAGGGTTTTTGGAATATCCACCCCTCTCACCGATTTTCAAAAATTCGATACAAAAAAACGTAAGTAGATGCATGTTGGAGGGTGAGCTAAAAGTATCGAGTTATCTTGACATATCGGCCAGTCTGCGGAGTAGCTCGCGCGCTAAGCTCCGACAATCCCCATATTGATAGAAGGCTTTCGGCGATGGAGCCTGCCCTAAGACGCGGGGCTTATATCGTACGCATGTTACCTAACATACCTATACTAATGTGTTACACTGTATTAGCTTTTAATTCCCTAATTCTCGTTAACGTAATCCATACTTTAATATTATAAATGCGAAAGTGTGTCTGTCTGTCTGTCTGTCTGCTAGCCTTTTAAGACCCAACATTTTAACCGATTTAAAAAAGAATGCTATAGAGTTAGCTTACATCCCGGGGAAGGACATAAGTTACTTTTAATCCCGGAAAATCTTCGAAATCGAAAAGTTGCCACGGGATTCCTAAAGGCCCATCCGTTTTAACAATTTATATGAAATTTGTTACAGAGGTAACTTGCATCCAAGAGACTGACTTTTTTTCCCGGAAAATTAAAGAGTTCCTACGGGATTTAAAAAAAACCCTAAATCCACGCGGACGAAGCCGCGGATATCACCTAAAGTAAGTTAACGTAAAATAGCAGATTTTAATTGAACTTGGTTTTTAATCAGATTACAGTGTTTGCTTTCTGTAAAAGTCTATGTTAAAATATAGGTATTATGTTAATATAAAAAAATATACATTAAACCACGTATCCTTCGAATGTCCTCAGAAACTGCAATCACTTGAACAAGTAACTAAGATATAGTTATATAAGTATCACAGTGCTCTGTTTACAACAGCACACATCAAATATTGTCACTTGCTACAACACCTGACGTGCCGTACCGAGTTTAAACTCGTACTACGATCGGTATAAGTAGCACCTATCTTAGATTGGTAAATAGATTCCTCCGACATCAACGGTACCTACCAGCAGGGTTAGTATGGATTTGAAAACTCGTCAACGTTGATAGAACATCGAATATCGAAACACTATAAAGTCCAAGTAAAATGAACTTAAACGTGATCGATTTAAAGCAATGTCGAATGCTTATCGCTTTTTACCACAGAACAGCGAGAAACTGTAAGCGTTGACACTCTTATGTGGTTGACATCCGATTGGATTGGTAGATTTACTCGCACGGAATCGCTAAGATGCGCAATGCTTCTACTTCTACTTAGACTTATAATTTGCTATCAAGCACAAGCCTGTCACGCAGTAAAGAAAGGTTCATTTTACTCTTAATTTATAGTGTTTTGATGTTCGATGTTCTAAAGTAGGTGAGTTGTTTAAACTAGTGCTAACCCTACAGCACTAGTAATACGATTACGAGTACCCCGCGGTGTTGTGTACTTCCGCGACGCTCCATCGCTCCAAGCCTGCTGTTTGTGCTCGGAAATGAAACGCATACATCGCTGCTACATTTCATATACCTATCTACATTATGGTATCAATTATATTGCTTGTTTCTCAATTTCCTGACTCCGGGCTGCTATTGGAATTTTTTTGACAGAAAAATTCAACGACTTTAAGCAGTAGTCCGACCGATTACGATTAGCTAGAAACGAGTTGGTGTGCAACAAGAATCGAGTTTGTAAGTGCGATGGGCGAGTAATAGAGTTACTAGTAGTTTATTACAATTTTCGTAAGAATTTTTTTTAAAATAAAATGTAGCTTATGACACTCATTAATAATGTAACTTTCTACTGGTGAAAGAAGTTTCAATATCGGTTCAGTAGTTTCAGAAATTATACCCTATAAACAAACTTACAAACTTTACCTCTTTATACAATATTGTAGAAGCGTAGATTATGCCTGCGTTAACTGCGTGAATGTTTTGATCGCGTCTGATGCGTTTTGAGCATTGCTAGGCGAGTTTTTCTTTGATAGCTTTTGTCAGTGGAGCAAATTAGTGTACACAGAGTTCTCACCGACAGTGTGCGTAGTTAGCAATCAACTAATAATATATTTATCTCTCTTATTTCCACGGATTACGCACTGCTAGAATATGAAATGCCCTTCCGGCTTCCGATTTCCCCGCTACTTTTATATTGGTACCTACAAATGACCAGTGGTTAGGCATCTTACGCTCCACTTTACGTTGTATCATCTCTCATTGTTTGTCGTGATGGCAGGCAAGCATAAGTCTACTTAGTTAAAAAGGATTCAGTCATTGGCACGTTTTTTGAGCGATAAAATATAGTTGACAGCTAGTCGCTTCTTCATCGGCGGTGGGACAAGTGCCTTAATCCATAAATAGACCCCTAATTATAAAGAATTGGAGGTAAAAGCCCACACACAGCGATAACACTATGTTTAGTCGCAGATCCCATTTTAAAAGATGCCATCTGAACTCCCATATCATTTATTTTAATGGCCGTCCCTTCAGGTCAGATTACACTCAAGGCCCTAGCACGAGTTCATGGGCCTCTAAAACTCTAGATTTCAGACTACGACGTCAGAGTAAAATGGATTAGATGATATCACTATAAACTGACTGTGTTTTACGTTAGACAGTGTTTAAATCTGTCGTACTTTACCTTTTCGTTCATATTGTACTTTTCGTTCGTAAAATGACAGCAACTTTAAATACTTACTGTCTTATGTAAAACACCGTTTTTACCAACTCCGCATAAAGCTTTGAATAAATGTGTTTTGAATTCGTTTATTCAGTAAGTACAACCGATTTTTGTTTTACAATGTTTCCGCCTGGGATACACCGTAGAGTGTACATGTATGGACGAACGCAACCCTAGTTAATATTTTATTTTGACGTATACATGTCAAACTTCTATTTTGCTTTGAAGTTGCAACGGCCGCGTTTCTGTGCATGTAAAGGCAGATATGCACAAAACACTATATATTTCGCCGGTCAACTACTGAGCACAGGTATCCTCTTAAAATTATTGCTGACTAGCTGATACCTGCGACTTCGTTCGCGTGGATGTAGGTTTTTTTTTGAATTCCCGTGGGAACTCTTTGATTTTCCGGGATAAAAAGTAGCCTATGTGCTAATCCAGGGTATAATATATCTCCATTCTAAATTTCAGCCCAATCCGTTCAGTAGTTTTTGCGTGAAGGAGTAACAAACATACACACACACACACACACACATACTTTTCCTTTATAATATTAGTGTGATACTCGCCACAACCTCACAGCGAACTAGAAAGGCGTTACCTGTAATAGTGTTTCGATACGCAAAATCTACGTTGTCGATATGTGCAACTAGTACTAAGCCCCCTGGTCACATCTGTACCCTGTCCCTTCAGTGGACACCGAAGATCACTCCAAATGGAGGATATTTGCCGTAAGGGATAACGGCCACTACTGAGCACGACCGTTGTACCTCGGAGTGGAATGTTAGGACTTACTGTTACTGTTATTGCAATTTTATTTCTTTGTTTTTATGGTACAACTTGCAATTTGTTGAAAGCAGCTTTTGCTGTTGGTATCGCCCACGTGAAATTACAAACTATAGGGTACATTTCCACTAAAGCCAAGATGAGCGGAGTGGAGACGAGACGTACAAGAATAGACCATTGTAGAATGGGATGCTGATTGTGACAATGTAACGATTCTCTGGATGTATTTAATTTTTCTGAAGTTTTCTGTTTATCTTTATGCATTTCAGTGAAAGATAGCTCAGCCATACTTTTACTGTAATGCATAACTTGTACTTTTGAGATTTCTTCATTGTTCTTCTTTCTTTTGTGATTCCTTTGCAGGTTATCTTTTAAAATAAAAATAGCAAAATAATTAATTAAGTCCGCGACTTCGTTTGGGTGGATTAGGTTTATAAAAGTCCCGATAGAACTCTTTGATTCGCCGGTATAACAAGTTAAAGTAAGGTTATGTCACTCTTCAGAGCTTTGACTATGCCCATGCAAAAAATCACCTCGCTCCGTAGCTCCATTGCGACGTGATTGAAGGACAAACCAAAAAACTATAAAACCCACTTTTGCATTTGGGTATTGATTTATTGTAAATGCTTAAATATTTATAGGTAAGTGTACATATAAGTCACGAAGTAAGAATCTTGCCAATGGTATTCTCGTTTGAAACGCATATTAGTTGATCCTAATCTATTTTCGGGTTCAAAATATTATTATTATTGGCCCGAATACTGTGAATTGTAATCACCTCTTAGTTTCCCAACAGAGCCCTATCAAATTCCCGAACAACCAAAAACAATAACCGGAATAACAATAGAAATATCGGTTGTTACCATAATACGAATATTATGTATTTACATTGACATACTTTACAAAGATAAACATTAGTAGCTATTTCTTTGAATTTCGTTTCTTTTCTTTGCCCGACCACGACTAAGCCAAAAGAAAGGTTAATGATTTTAGCAATATATGTATGTATGTGTGTTTGTATATAGGTTTGTTTTTATGTGTGTTCCACCACAGCGCTTTAACTATTGAGCCGATTTTGATGACTGAGTGTCAATCGATTCGTTATTATGGTCCGGGTGACACAGGCTACATTTTTCTACGAAATTGATCTGATTTACAGCATCAATAGCAAATTAAAACCACTTTATAGCACATATCTTACTGAGTTCAAATCAAAAAGGGCACAACTGTAGTCCCAGCACAATTAGTGTGACAAACGGACTATGCTTAGACTCTTTCACATCACACATCTTACTAGTAGCTTTTTGCAACGATTTGTCGATGAAGATGCCATGCCGCGAGAAAGCATTGTCATAATGATCATGCTTGAGCTGCTGGGCAACGTTTTAATTATATTAATTAGAATTGCCATTTAACCTAATTACGTCTATTAACATTTACAGGGTTCTCTAATTTACTATCATATAAGGTACTAGCTGATGTCCGCGACTTCGTCCGCGTGGATTTAGCTTATTTTAAGAATCACTTAGTTATTCAGGTCTTTAACTATACACCTAGCCAAAAATCACGTCGATATTGTAAGTGATAGAATAGTTTATTTAAGAATAGAAGTACCTATACTCTATATTTTTGCTAGATAGTAATAAAAATACTTTTAGATTGTAATTTTTGCCACAGTTTTTCAGCAACTAGAAAAATACGAGTAGGCACTTATACGAATAGTTTTGTAACAGTTTGTTTGATTAAATAAAACCGAGCTATTCCCGCAAAACCGTGCTATGTCAAAAGCCTTTGACCCAGCCTTGGATATTGGCGCGTGTAAAAAAACGAAAAATCGTCATATAAATTGTACTGACCGATATTTTTAAAACACCACAGGCAACGTCCCTTGAACTGTACATTCGGAATAGATAGAACTTTTCTGTGTATCTTGTACTAAATTACTGCAGGAAAACGTCCTGTAGGACGCCCTAAGTATCACTGATTCGACGTTTGTAAAACACTATAAATGAAACTTTATTTCAGACATAACATAACCCCTAATTATACGATCGAAAGTGCTTACTAATGAGAAATGGCGTAAGTTAAGAATGGCAGCTTCTGATGTCCTAAGCTTGGGTTATCAGGTCTGCCAGCGAAGTTTGTAGGAGTGCAGTCAAACTAGTCACTCTACGTTCAGGTTAAACTAAAGGGTGCCAACGGAACCTTATTACTAAGCCTCCGCTGACCCTTCGTCTGTCTGTCTGTCTATCAGCGAGCTGTGTCTCATGAATCGTAATAATTAATACAGAGTTGAAATATAACATTTACAGAGTGGATATCTATATCGCTGCTATAGCAAATTTATTGTTCAAATTTGCCACAAATTAAAAAGTACATAGTCTTATATCTTGTACGATGACACGGAACCCTTTGCGTGCGAATCCAACTCGCGCTAGACCGATTTTTATAATAATAATTGGCAAAGCTAAATGCAATATAATGTGGTAACTTTTAATGCCTGTGGCCGTACAGTGTGTCCAAGTTTTTGTGTATCGGTTGTCGTTACCATAATGCTAGCATTAAGGGGTGTTTAAGAGCAAAATATCGGGTGATTCCAGCGTCCGGGTCCTGTCCCTAATGTCGCGATTATTGACCTACTTTACAGTTGCTATACGCATGGTCGCCATATTATTCTATTTGGCAATTTTTGGTAACCGACAAGAAATATCGTCTACATTATTAATGTTAGTCTTACATTCGGATTTAGTTTAATCCAATTGGCATAACCACTCGCGTTTGATGGAACTCTATTTGGCTTTTCTAGTGGGCCGGTATCCCCATAAGCGAAGCGGTGAGGTGTGTTCAGTCGACCAAGCAGATTAAAAAAAAACGGAATAATTTTTTACGTCATGATTGGTTGATTGAAAACATCTACAACCATTTCCACTTTGGTCGATACCTACCGGGTTTTGCGTTTAATGCATCTCTGTTTGATTTCTAGCTCTGTGGTGCTGCCGATGTGCCTGGATGTGTATGTGCGGGGAGGCAGCTCTTTCTTGGTCATTCAATTCACTACAGAATATCCGATTCTACCGTCCAGCTCTGCTGAGTCGGCTATGTGTATGGCAATACTTGTATACTTACGGTACTGTCTCCCAGCTGGCGGCCTTCGTGCCCAGCGAAAAGGAAACGTTTTGATTCAGCGAGTCTAATCGGTAACCGTAAACGTGTCATAAGGTGTTTATAAATTAACAAAAGGATGCTTAATTTAAACACCTACACTTCATTGTAAATAGGCTTTTACGGAAGTTTTCTTGAATTGTCTAAAATCAATGCTACTTTTAAGCTCTAAAGTTGACATTACGCTAGAGCAACATCATGCAAATAATAATAAAAAAGTTCTTGACTTTGTTGATTAAGGTATAATTACCAAAAGATTTAGGATTTAAAGTGTTTGTAATGATATCAAAAGTTGTTTTTAGTTGGGTTGCAAATGAAGTTTTCCAACTTCTGTATCTGTAATATAAGTACACAAAATCGTTGAATCAAATAGGAAATTTCGGATGATATGTATAAGTTAGTTATTTAAAAGAGATATAGGACTCGTGTTAGCGCAAACTTCGCCAAGAGGCTCCCGGGGGTGTTATAAGGCTCTAATGCTTTCATTGGATTAGAAAATAACGGCTGCGCCGGTCGCTGACCCCTGAACTATGAAAATGTTAACTCCCCTCTGTGATAGTACGATAAATATTAAATAGCGCTACTCTCGCGACTTTTGTATGAAGATTTGTTGTTATTCATTATTCATAGGTGTTTGCGACTTTGAAACTCATGCGGGAGCTGTACTAGATGATATCCCGCGACTTCGCCAAGGTGGATATAGAGTTTTAAATTCCCGTGGGAAATTTTTGATTTAACGAGAAAAAAATTAAATGAAAAGTAACCTATGTGTAAAGTCAGGATATAAACTATCTGTATTAAAAATTCCAGCCTGTTGCCTGTTGCATGGTGTAGTTTTGGAGTGAAAATAAGAAACATACAAAAACTCAAACTCATTTATTCAAACTTTTGATGGTCAGAATAGTTGGATTTGTAAGATGATATAGTGGTGATAATTAATTCCGTAAACATAAAACTAAAGCTACGAGGGTTCCAAACGCGCCCAGCTCTGAGAAGAGCCCACAACAAATTCAGCCGGGTATTCTTTTTCTTATCACCACTTCACAAAATCATAAACATAAATATCATCAAACATATTAGAACTATCACACAGTTTCCTCTTTATAATATTAGTGTGATATATTTTTACTTTATTGCTTACCTGTAATAAAAACGCCACAGAGCTCATAAGGCTCCCACTCCACTGCACGCGGCCACGTATGCTAGCTTTATCTAGCCGTACCATAAAAATATCTCTCAGCCAATTTCTCTGGGCAGACACAAATGAGCTAAACCTTTTTCCGCAAGGGCCATTACCCACGAGTGGGATCATAATAGGGTGTTACTTACCACGGAAAGAGGGAGCAGTTAACGCGGCAGGGCTGACGGCTCGCTCAACACATAAATTTTTAAGGTAAAATTTCTATTTTATCATGTTATCCATAGTTACTAATATTATAAATGCGCTGGTGTGTTTGTGTGCCCGTTCTTATTCACAGATCATACGGTTAATGGTTTTAACGAAAGGTAAAGAGGTAATTTGCATCTTAGAGATGGCTATGGGCGTGGATGTCCGTAATCGTCGGCCATGCGTGATGATCCGCACAATCATCCCCCGTGGGTAGCGATTACTACAGTGGAGGAAACTTGCATGCCTGACTCTGTCGATCCGCACTTGCCCAGCGTGGTGGACTGTGGCCTATAACCCTTTTCATTCTGAGAGGAGACTCGTGCTCAGTCGATGCGACGTGGAGTTGCTTATGATGAATGTAATTTTTAATTACTGTTCTTTTATAATGATTGTGACCGCAGAGATGTACGCACTCTTTCCATGTTCTATCTTTATAATGGGGAGTTCACCCTCACTACTTGGGTGCCTGATGCATCCCGTCGTGCCAGATTCTTTTTTCCATGCACATGCAAACTGTGGAATCAACTCCCATCGGCGGTGTTCCCACTAGATTACAACGTGGGGTTATTCAAGGGGCGGTCCAACAAATTTCTGAAGGGCCGGCAACGGGTTGGCGGTACTTCTGGTGCTGCAAATGTTCATGGGCGGCGGTAATCACTTAACATCAGGTGACCCGCCCGCTCGTTTGCTCGCTATTTTATTACATTAAAAAAAAGGGATTGACAGCCCTAGTGTGTCATGAAAAAAAGCTACAATAAAGGCGTGAAAGAACGTTCCAGTACATTCCGGGAACGTTGCTCTAGAAATTGTTTACGACACTTCTGTAGTGTTACAGCCGTCCTAGAAACATTGCCTTCAAATATATCACGTGCGAATTGCAGAGACGTTGCAGTTGCTTAGACTGAGGTTTATTTGTGTGGATTTTCAAATTGGTGTCATAATATTTTACTGTTTAACTTTTAGTTGAGCTTGTCGGAAAGAATCAGTGCAGGAAGATAACATCAATAATAAATTATAAAAATATCAAAAGTATAGTAAAGTAGGTAAGTATAATTTTGTTACTGCAAAAGGAAAATTTTGACAAAATGTTGTTACCGATCGAAGAGGTTTGAGGTCAAAAATAAAACACTATTTTTTTATTTGGGTTGGAGCTAGAAAGCTGAAACAAGGCGGAAATTTTCAAAAAATACAGAAGTTTTATATTCTAGCTGAGCAAAGACGCGAAAAATTGCTAGTAGGACATTATATTTACCTAACTAGATAGTAATTAATACTGATTTTAATATTTCAACGGATCCAATAATTCTAATCGGAACATCAATTTACTGCTAATGAGATTATTATCAATATAAAATTAACGCTCAATTCTATTTAACGTTTTTATTATTATGAATTATTCTGTATTATAAATATTATAATGTAACGAGTTGATAAATAAATAATTTTGTGTATAATTACTTTGATTTTTTACGAAAATTAATGTTTCGCTTCATAAAATAGGCAAGTAGGTATATTAATAGCGTAGTAAATGAGCTTTGCTAATTTGCTCTACATGATTGTGAATGCTCAATAATGCTCCTTTGATCATCATAATCGTTTATTTTGCTAGAATATGGTACATGCATATTATTTACATTGTTCTTAAAGATTTGGTAAAATCGCATACCTTGCCAAGTATGGCGTGCAAAAATTTATTGAATCCAGTCCATCATCTCATCTCTACTTAACATAATTATTATGTCATTATGCAAAAATTACAATTTTCATTACAGCCATTTTGAGAAGAAACTATCAAAGCTGGAAAATTTAAATTTTACAGAGACTAGATGCTTAAGCGATTCAGTAGATATGCGAGTATTTACGCTTTAAAATACAATCAAGCAGTGAAAATAGGCATCTGAATAGGCTCAAGACCACGTTAAAAACATCTCAAGCGTTGTTGAAGCGCACAACGAGCAATATCGCGGCGTTCATACGTCTGAACGAGCTGCATAGAGATATTAACGGGGCTGTGGGATGTAATATGTCGCCGCGAGTGTTGCTCGGCGCTGTTTGCATAATAAAGCGACAAAGACAAACATTTGGCGCTGGCGGCCGCGCGCCGACAGCCAACGTTCACGGGTTTTAACGTTTCGGCTCTGCTTTATCGACAACACGATGAGTTTTGACAAAATGTATATCATACCTACTAGCTGATGTCTGCGACTTCGTTTTCGCCGATTTGTGTTTTTTAAAAAGTCCTTGCGAACTTTAATTCTCTGCAATGATGCAAGCTTCTGTACCTGTCGTTAAAATACATGAAAAAGTGGCAGATGTACAGACACATAGACAGACACACAGGTTGACAAACAGACAGACATACTTATCCATTTACTCTCATTGATTTTTCGGGATAAAAAATAGCCTCTAATGTCACTTTTCGGGTCTTTAACCATATCTATGCAAAAATCACGTCGATCCGTTGGTCTCAAGAACAGACCAACAAACAAAGACGCTTTTCTCTAGTGATGAATTAAATGAGAAGCTGACTTAGAAGCAAATGATATCTTATCATACGGCATACCGATATAAGGGCCTACGCGTGCAGCTCGTGGTCTCAACCGCGAGGCGCAAGCGAGCTGAGTCCCTATGAATATGAAAAAGGACCCTGAATGGGTTGGACTTGGAAACTAGTCGAGCTTACATCGAATAAATACGTGAGTTTAGCCGTAACAATTTATACTTATAATGGAAATCATTCACGATAGTTTAAACGTTAAAATATTCTACCCATTTGCGTACCTTTAACATGTAGGTATAGTTAATACATACAGTGTCTTTCAATACTATGTAATGACAGCGTCACGACCTCGTGGGATTCCAGCGCACATAGTTGAATCGACAGCGAGGCGTATTTTCATGTAAATAGGCCCCGCGTCAGGTCAGCGATCAAAGGGCACGTCGGATGAGGGACAATGCCTTCACTGGACCGGTCTGATTTAGAATAGAACTCGCAATACCTAAACTATATAGCCAGCTGTAGATAGAAATAAATAACTGATCAACAAATTTTCTATAACACACTCAACGTAAGTACTCAGGAGATGTAGACACTATTTTATGTATTGTGTCACAGTTTACGACAGTAAAGCGGAATTTACATTACGAAATTAGTGGCACGACTTAATTTCATTATCAATTGCACGTGTAAATGTCTAAATTCGTAATGCATGCATCACGAAATTGATGCTTGCATTACGAAATTAGACGTTTACACGTGCAATTGATAGTGAAGCCAATGTCGTGAAATTAATTTCGTGCCAATAATTTCGTAATGTAAATTCTGCTCTAGAGAACTTATGTCACTGGCAGGCGTCAATGTTACCTACATTTACGCTGGGTAGCCATTGAATCGCCAATGTTTCTTTGATTTCACGTCACCCATAGCACTAATATGTAATATATTATCGTAGATTCGGAATCAAATCGAGAGTTCCCTACCTTTAGTTCACTCTGATGCAGTTTTATAAAACTGTGCTCTGATTGTGTGGTGTTGCGTGTTAAGGTTGTGTATTGCTTTGCTTGCTTTTTCTGTTTCTTTAGTAGTGGAAGGGCGAGCGGTACATATTATCGCATACAGCACATTGTACCATACAGATTTGACTGTTTTGGCGGATTATAGCGAAATGAGCTATCATGGACAGCAAAGTAACGCATGCTTCTATCCAACATTTAACTAATGGAAAGCATCACGACCCTCAGTAATGAGACTTACCAGGCAAAGAGAGGGAGAGCAAGTTCATTTAAGTGAAGTCACACGAATGATGCGACAACGTGATCGTTATTGGTTTGAACCGCTGCGCAGTAAAGGCTATCGTCAGGCGCCGCGCCCCGCGCCCGGCGCCAGATTACCTTTGATCATTGCCTCGACCCTGATTTACATGAAAATACACTTCTACACGAGCGACGGGCAGGTAACCATTGCCGTTCTAACAAAATGTTGTGTACTCAACAATATGTTGCAGTTAAGATGACGAGATTTCGTCTGGGCGCTATTTTATCTGACAAATTGAAAACATCTTTTTTTGGAAAAAAAGTAAAAATCTGTGAGGGTTCCTATTGATAAGGATTTCTACAAAAACATTTATCAATAGTAATATCAGCCTATTTAATATAGGTAATAGTCTTGATAGCTTAGTGGTAAAGACGTTCGCCTCCTATTCGTGAGGTCGGAGGTTCGATCCCGGTTATGCACCTCTAACTTTTTGGGGTTGACTATGTGCGTTTCAAGCAATTAAATATAACTTGTTTTAATGTTGAAGGAAACATTGTGAGGAATTTAGCAGTCATGAAAGATCTCTATAATGTTCTCGAAGGTGTGTGAATTCTGCCTATCCACACTAGACCAGCGTGGTGGAATAGGGCCTAACTAAACTCTTCTCATTCAATGAGAGGGTATGCACTCAGTAGCGAGTCGGTAACGGGTCATGATGAAAAATTTACTGTTATGATGAAAACACAGTCGAAATAAAACAAAGAAAGCTTAGAAAAAATTTATTTAGTATTGAGTAGTTTAAGTGATGCGAGAAAACAGATATATGTATGTACCTTGTATGTACATAGTATTACTTAAACAAACTATAACAAGTGTAAATTAAAAATTTATAACACCCCCGACAAATGAAGGTTACAGTAACTAGAAAAGACCTGATAACTTTCAAACGGCTGAACCGATTTTCTTGGACTATTCCGCGCTTACGATCCAAAGTATCTGAGATGTCCAAAACATCATTTTCAAATAAATAATTATGTATTTAGGTAATGTCCATTTTGACAGCTTGACATTTGTCAATTGACATAATATTATGAACCTAACGGTTATCTAACCTTCTTTTCTACAACAAAACTTGAAAAGAGCTGATAACTCTTAAACGGCTGAACGATTTTTTTTGGATTATAGCTAAGAACACTCTCGATCAAGCCACCTTTCAAACAAAAAAAAGTAAATTAAAATTGGTTCATTCGTTTAGGCGCTAACACAGACACAGACAGATACACAGATACACATATACACACGTCAAACTTATAACACCCCTCTTTTTGGGACGGGGGTTAAAAACAAAAAAAGATTACAGTCATATAAGGACGGAAATAGAACCTATCATTCTTTTTTCTTTGCCGCACCAACCCGTTGCTTAATTTTCGACTCTTCTCACCAAAGGTTGTCAGGAGAGATTGTTTTAGCGATAAGAACGCCTTTGCACCCTAATGTACGTGTTTTCCGTTGTATGTTCATCTCCAAATTTATGTATATGTGTGTGTAAAGTATTCAAAGAAACAAACAGAGATTGTAAAAAAGATAACATTACCTTAGTCGGGTACAAGGACTTTCCACTTGACATAGGAATAGAGTAATTTATATTTAAATAGACTTTTACAAATTGCTCTTGAATCTACAAGTGAATCTACCCATACTTTTAAATGCTCATTCAACCAAGAAACTATGTCCTTAGAGTCACATTCAATGAATTCAGGCAATTAGATATTAACAAACTAGATATCAAGAAACTTCTTGAAGACTAACTAGAAGTGCAAGAGGTGGTTCAGTGTCTACTGCACAAGTACATTTACAGTTTGGAGCGAGCAGGATAATGTTGTTGCAATTTACAATTCACACAGTCGCCCAACTCGTTGGATTAGAGCCCACACACGCTGGGACGCCATGGCGACGTCGCTGGCTACCTATCGTAACCAATTGAGATTGTCAAATAAGTAGCACGAAAACACAACTGTAGCGAAGAGAAATACGCGGACGTCCTTTCTGGCGATCTTACTTGTATACAAAATTCTGACGACTTGGACACGCTTCACCAGTATTTTGTAGCGTAGGGGCTGGGCGGTCGTGGCTACGCTTCCAAATTAACGGTATCACGCGTCGCCAGACAGTAGCCAATTAAATTAACTGTTATACATTTCAATACGATTTGCTTGGATACATAGCCGGCGACGTCGCCATGGCGTCCCAGTGTGTGTCCTCGCGCTCTCAATATTTCATAATCCCCGCCCGTTCAACATGCAAATGAAGTTTGGAAGATTTGTGAGAGATAAGTATTAAGTAGGTATTTTGTTACTGGGAACGAGGGAAGTTTAAGTGAAAGGTAGTTTAGTTCGCTGACAACGCTACAAGTTTTCTCTAAGTGTCATGGCGATGATTTTCTGTTTTTTGTTTGCCAGGAATGTTCAAAGCTATCGAGAATATTTTTGTTGCTTTTCCTTAGCGCAAATTGTTCTTTGCTTTTTTTTGAATATGTCGATATCATAGTCATCGATAACTGATAGAAGTTCATTGAACTGAATGAGCTGGAAAGGGACTTCCACACGCCCCGGTCTTGTGCCGCCTGAATACAGCGGCTCTCTCTGACTCGCTTGATATCTTTTGTCCGCCTAGTGGGGAGGAGGGAAGTGTTTTATTCTACGTTTACCGGTTTGGGTGTGAGGTTACCATTCCAGCACCTTTGGGATCCAATATGTATCGGTTCTTGGAACTAATAATATGTGCCACTAATTCAGCTTCGTAACTAATTGGGCTAGTGTTACTCTGGTTTTACGGACTATTTCCGATTTGATCACGTGGATAAACTCCGAGCATGGCTCTCCAACGACGAATCATGCAGTAACATTGACAAAAATTTACCTTTCCGTATCCCGAATGATCTCTATACTTTTCTGGGTTAAAGCTATTCAGCTGTTGAAAAGTTGATTCTATTGAAAAGAGCCGGCAAGAAACTCAGCAGTTTCTCTTTTTTAGTTCTGTAAAGTAAATGTTTAATTTCCATTCAAGTCCACACTCAGTATCAGCAAGCGCTGCACGGATGCCGCCCGCCCTCCGCCCGCCCGCCCTGCTTTGCATAATCACCTTACTTGAGTTCCGGTGACGTGAACATTTTAAACTCCTCCTAACTCGTCGCTGCTACTAAACCTTTCAGAGACGGAACTTTTAGTGTACTGAATGACTAACTACAAGTTGTTGTAACTTGTTAACCCTGAAGTCTACTTAATACTTTAAATGAACGATACAGTTTCAGTTCAAATCAAAATTTTCAATAGCCGAATAACTTACTTACAATCAACTTACTTTATACTTTACTAGATTATGCCCACGGCTTCGCCCGTGTGGATTAAGGTTGTTTTAAAATCGCGTGGGAACTTTTTGATTATCCTGGATAAAAAGTAGCCTATGTCCTTCACGGGATGCAATCCATCCCTGTACCAAATTAATTACGTAAGGTATTTACATGAGTAAAATTTACAAGTGTAATCGCGGCCTACTAATATGGCAGGATCTGATTTATTTTACCAGTGGTAAAACCACTTGACGATACAAAACTACCTGTAAAAGATTATTTGAATAAAAGCATTTCTTTTTCTATTAATTTAAAAGAGAGTAGCTTGTCTAGACTTTATACAAACATAAGGAGAGAAATTAAGCGTAAGAAAACGTCCACATCGTTTAATCGTTTGAAATTCTTAAAAAAACAATGCTTTCTTTCCTTGAATATTCAAATTTAATACTTCTAAGATGAAATGTTTGAACAAGGGAAAAAAGAAAGTTCGTCTGATTTTAATTTATACAATTTAACTCTTAATAACTGAGAAGACGCTGACCAAATGATTTATCGTCAATTTTCTCATAGCTAAGCAATTTATCTATCATCTCGATACTTTTAGAAACTGACTTTTTAATTCTGATTCATTAAAAACATTTTGCCGTCCAATTAACAGGGCTCTCTCCGTCACTCGTTTCATACAATCGTAGTTCCAATTTCATTTGAATATTAAGCAACCAAAGTCCATGAAATTTTGCAGACATATTCTAGAAACTAATATCTGTGTCTGTGGTGTTTTAGATTTTTCTAAAAATATGTAGTTTTAAAATTACAGGGGCTCAAAGATTTGTATGAAAATTTTTCAGAGCGCGTAACTTTGAAACCGAATATTTTAACAGAAATCTGGAACACCACAGACATAGATATTACTTTCTAGAATATGTCTGCAAAATTTCATGGACTTTGGTTGCTTAATATTCAAATGAAATTGGAACTACGATTGTATGAAACGAGTGACGGAGAGAGCCCTGTTAAGAGTGTGCTAGGAGAGATACAACAAAAGTTAAACGAGTCGGATTTGAACCTGCTACCTTTCGAATGTCAGAGTATTAACTTTAGTCAAGGTTCGATTAGCAGTTTGAATAGCTTTCTAAAAATTTCATGTGACCTAGATCACTTCTTGTATGTTTACTTGCTTGTGAAAGTCCGTTTAAATTTTCCCTTCCCTTTACCTTGGAATTTCCTAAAATCTTGAAACAATAATTCCTTTATTTTTTACCAAAAGTCAAAATACTATGAAAATGACAGAATTTCATCACTTTCATTCCGTATTTTATTATTCTTTGGGGCGCGAATTTCCGAAAATCGTGAAACTCGTGTAGACCAATTTTTATGGATTTTTAAAACTGATGGCCTTATACATCGACATGAACAGCCTTAAAACTGGCTTAAAGTTGTTATTAAAAGACTCGGTTGTACTCACTCCATCAGTTTAGCTGCCTTCGTAAGGTGCGTACAGCACAGAGTATCAAAATTACTACAAATATGGTATTCCAGTTTAAACAAACACAGTAGATTCATGGTTTTTCCTAGTGTTCTCATCCATATCTCTCTCGCTTGCAACGCTTTAGAAGCTGCGAGAAAGAGTCGCACTGATTGTGCTTGAGTTGCTGCAACGCGTAAGTGGCTTCATGGCATGGTTTTATTGGTAGTCATAACGCTCACTAGGAAAACTATTAAAAATGTACGTTCCGCTTATTATAAACCCGAGTAGTATAAAACAAGTAACTCGCTCTTAGCAAAGTGGGGCATTGCTCTAAGAGACAGTGCATACCCACGGAGTCGGAGTGTAACCAATCTTTTTTGACAACAAAAAAACTTAGCTTAGTGGAAGTGACATACTGTTGAAATTGGTATCATCATCATCATAGTCAACCGACGAAATTCATATTTTTTTTTTGAAATTGGTATACTGAAATTGAAAGGCGGACGAGACTTAATCAAAATATATAAAGGCTAGTGTCACCGTTCCTCGGTTCCACTGTACTCTATCAGTTACAAACAAGAGACACCACGACTGGCTGCAGGAATCTCCTGTAACCGTAACGTCTGCACTTGAAAGGGGAGGGTGACAGAGACGAGAAAGTAGAGATAAAATAATTTGTAGGGAGTCAAGAAAGCGCCCCAGGAAACACGCCAAGAGCAAGTCCAACGCCAAACGGGCACCTTCCTCTCCCAAATAACCGAGATATTGGTGGGTCAATTAGTTTGTTGTGGGCTCTTCTCAGACCTGTACGCGTCTGGAACCCTCTTAGCTTCAGTTTTAAGTTAACGTAATTAATTATCACCAGTGTACAATAGTACCTACTTTGAATAAATGATTTTAAGTTTGAGTTCGAGGAAGGCTGCCCTCTGTCAGTGTGCGTAGTGCCTTACCTATACGATAGCATGGCGTGTTCAAGTAAGGCGAGCATATTTTATTTAGCTGGGAGGTTTTATCGCGCACTTGTCACACGGTGTGCAGCACGGCGCAGGTGCCCCGGAATGCATGCAAATGTACATTTTCAAATTGCTCCCATTTATTACACGGGCTGATGAATAAACTAATTAGGAATTGCAAATTTTACTATATCAGGGGGCACGGCAGTGCCCCCGCCAAGACGAGCCAAACGGCGGCCGGGGCGCTACGTAGTACCTTTTTCTCGAAGTGTTTCGCCGTATTTTCGACCCGTCATAACTTCGGTCTGGATGACGCTAGAAAGCTGAAATTTTCAGTATAAGGTGTCCTCAGCAAATTTACCAAATATACTAAGTATCAAATATCTAGCTTTTATGGTTATAGATTTATTGATACCTAAAATACGCCGTTTTCGTCCCTCACTGATGATCATCACAATTCATAGTCTGTAATTCTAGGGTACTTCCAGAAGTCCTAGAAGGCTGAAATTTGGTATGTAGACTAGAAATTGCATACAAACTACAGGAAAATTAAGAAATTGGCAATGCCCCCCCTCTACGCCTCTTATGAGTAAAGCAAATCTGTAAATTCTGTCGCTAGAATTCTGATATTTTCAGGATAAGATGTCCTTGGCAAATTGATTAAACGCATTGAGTATCAATTGTCTAGCTTTTATAGTTTCAGATTTATTGACAGTCAAAACTTCTAGTCTGTAATTCTAGGGTACTTCCCGAAGTCCTAGAAGGCTGAAATTTGGTATGTAGACTAGAAATTGCATACAAACTACAGGAAAATTAAGAAATTGGCAATGCCCCCCCCTCTACGACTCTTATGGGAAAAGCAAATTTGTAAATTCTGTCGCTAGAATACTGATATTTTCAGGATAAGATGTCCTTGGCAAATTGATTAAACTCATTGAGTATCAATTGTCTAGCTTTTATAGTTTCAGATTTATTGACAGTCAAAACTTCTAGTCTGTAATTCTAGGGTACTTCCCGAAGTCCTAGAAGGCTGAAAGTTGGTATGTAGACTAGAAATTGCATACAAACTACAGGAAAATTAAGAAATTGGCAATGCCCCCCCTCTACGACTCTTATGGGAAAAGCAAATCTGTAAATTCTGTCGGTAGAATGCTGATATTTTCAGGATAAGATGTCCTTGGCAAATTGATTAAACGCATTGAGTATCAATTGTCTAGCTTTTATAGTTTCAGATTTATTGACAGTCAAAACTTCTAGTCTGTAATTCTAGGGTACTTCCCAAAGTCCTAGAAGGCTGAAATTTGGTGTGTAGACTAGAAATTGCATACAAACTACAGGAAAATTAAGAAATTGGCAATGCCCCCCCTCTACGCCTCTTATGAGTAAAGCAAATCTGTAAATTCTGTCGCTAGAATGCTGATATTTTCAGGAGAAGATGTCTTTGGCAGATTGATTAAACGCATTGAGTATCAATTGTCTAGCTTTTATAGTTTCAGATTTATTGACAGTCAAAACTTCTAGTCTGTAATTCTAGGGTAATTCCCGAAGTCCTAGAAGGCTGAAATTTGGTGTGTAGACTAGAAATTGCATACAAACTACAGAAAAATTGAGAAATTGGAATTTTCCCCCCTCTACGCCTCTTATGAGAAAAGCAAATCTGTAAATTCTGTCGCTAGAATGCTGATATTTTCAGGATAAGATGTCCTTGGCAAATTGATTAAACGCATTGAGTATCAATTGTCTAACTTTTATAGTTTCAGATTTATTGACAGTCAAAACTTCTAGTCTGTAATTCTAGGGTACTTCCCGAAGTCCTAGAAGACTGAAATTTGGCATTAAGTACAAATTTCAAGAATTATGAACAACAGATAAATTAAGAAATCGGGTCCCCCTTCATCCCCTCGTATATGAGATGCATATCTGTAAAATCTGTTGCTCGAATACTAAAGTTTACATGATAAGATGTCCGTGGCAGATTTATCAAACGTACCAAGTATCTGTGTTTCCTGAAGTCCTAAGAGACTGAAATTTGGTATATCTGCTTCAAAATTGAGTTGCAAGATTCCACCCGAACAAATATACTTACATACGAGTACATTGCAAGTTGAATAAAAGCTTTTAAAAGAAGAGGTAACGATAGAGAGTGGGCCATGAAAATGATGTACCTACAAGAAATAGATCCAAAAAAAATTTAGGGCACCTGCCAAAAAGAAATGAAATCCCACCAAAAACATTTCATGTAAAAAGTTAGCCAAGACTCACAAGTTCATAATGTTTTCACTGTTAAAAAGTTATGAGATCTCTAGTAGAGCCAAGCCCCTAGCTGATCTTAGATTTGTGCTGGCCATGGGACCTATCCCAAGTCCAAAGTAATATAGCTCTTAAATGTTCTTGACTATATCACATTTATAACAATAAATAACAAATCACTCTACTTACAAGCTCTGATTCTACAAACCCTATATCTTGGTAAAAAAAGTACGGCTTGGCCGTTTAATGTTCGTAAAACTATTACATGACATAACATATTAAACGTTAAAAGTTATTAAACGGCCAAACCGTACTTTTTTTACCAAGATATAGGGTTTGTAGAATCAGAGCTTGTAAGTAGAGTGATTTGTTATTTATTGTTATAAATTTGATACAGTCAAGAACATTTAAGAGCTATATTACTTTGGACTTGGGATAGGTCCCATGGCCAGCACAAATCTAAGATCAGCTAGGGGCTTGGCTCTACTAGAGATCTCATAACTTTTTAACAGTGAAAACATTATGAACTTGTGAGTCTTGGCTAACTTTTTACATGAAATGTTTTTGGTGGGATCTAATTTACACATACAAGTAGCTAGATGTTTAATGGGCATAGTACCTAATATGAGCAAAATAAAAGCAAGAGATTTTTACTCAAATTACTATTTGTTTACGAAAAAATGTGTTAAGAAAGTAATAATTTATTTGTTCGTTTAAATAAAAAAGAATATAAAATACTTTGAAAATGATTGTTTGAATTTTTAGGGTTCCATACCTCAAAAGGAAAAAGGAACCCCTTTAGGATCACTTCGTTGTCTCTCTAACCGCCTATCCTTTTTTATGTTACTAGCTGTTAGGAATATTAATTTTCGGCTTATTATGTACCACATATCTACTGTATTTAAACAATAAATACTGAAAACGACGATTTATAAAATAGTTTGTAAGCTATGACCGAAACAAGCAAGTTTTTCTTTCACGGTTTACTGCAATGTTCTAGCTCAGAAAAAAATATTTCACACACACCCAAAATACGATTTTCATGATAATAATGTACGGAACCCTAAGAAAGTGAAGGCCGACTCGCACTTGGCCGGTTTTATTACCCTTCGGGTAGGGAACCCTAAAAACGAAATAAACAACTTAATTCAGTACGAGTAGGTAACTAGGTATCCATCTCAGCTTCCTTTGTTCCGTAGATTTCGTACAAAAACAAAGCATTACGCGACACGTCAGCGAATGGCACGCCGGGGGAACTTTGTTGCCTGGAACGCTGGAACACCCACTGGAAGTTTCCTCGTTTGGAACATTATCTCCCGCGAATCTCGCTAACTTTATACGAATCTCGAACGAGGTGGAGATTGCGAGTTAATAACGCAGTGAGTTATTGTGACAACGTCGAACAGGAAGTGGGGCTGCTTATTCACGGTTGCCGAGCCCTAAATCAAACTTACAACACCATCTCGAATACCTTGTTTACCTCTTAATAATCTTTTTAAAGAACTTTGGCCCGATGTATTTTACCTGCTAGTTAGTCCGACCCGGCTTTGCACGAAATACAAATAAACACTTACAAACTTTACTTCCTCTCTAAAAGTATCAAATATATTATATCTATATTAAGTACATAAAGGTTTACTGTTATCAATTTTTATTTTCATTTCTATTACATGGAAAATTTCGTATTTTGCCATGTAGGTAATAGAACACATGCCTAGTACATATATAATAAACTAGCTTATGTCCGCGACTTCGTCCTCGTGGACTACACAATTTGACCCCCTTAGGGGTTGAATTTTCAAAAATCCTTTCTTAGCGAATGTGTACATCATAATACGAGCAATACGAGTAGCTATTTGCAATCTGCATGCCAAACAGCCCGATCCGTCGCGTAGTTTGAGCTGTGCGTCGATAGATCAGTCAGTCAGTCAGTCAGTCAGCTTTTTCTTTTATTTATTTAGATATAGAGTCTATATTTACAAAATTGCAAAATCTTTTAAATCTTTTTCGGTTATAATTTTTCTTTTAATTAACCAATCAAGAAATCTAATTTATTTTATCCTATTAAGCTTTTTATAAATCATTTTATATTTTTTTGGGATATATTTGAAGTGAATGGGGGAAAATGTTTGTTTATCCAAACGGTGGCAATTACCGGGTTGATTTCATAAAATATATTAAAATCGGATCAAAAGAGAATTTTTACTTTTTCTCTTCCCGTTTATTTCCTTTCTATTTCAGGAAAAAGCTCTTAATATTGTTAAATATACTTAGAGCCGTGAACGATTAAAGTAAATATAGAATTTGTTCTCCTGTTGCTCAAAAAGGTTAGCGAAATTCACAAAATATAATATTATGATGTGTTCGAACACAAAATTATTATCCTCGCAGCGGGTCGTTAGATCTTTTTATTTAATTTTATGCTGTTAGCTCCAATGTGTCAGGGAAAAAAATATTTATAAGAAATTCATCAACTTTTAACTGAGTAGAAGATTTTATTACGTAAAGAAATTGCCACACATTTGTTTGGAATTTCTTCTCGATAATGATTTAGATGGAAAGTGGTTAAAAATACAAATTTTACATCATGGAACAATTATATCCTAGTTCTTAGACATCGGTTTTTAACCTCCGACCCAAAAAGAGGGGTGTTATAAGTTTGACGTGTGTATCTGTGTATCTATGTATCTGTATATCTGTGTATCAGTCTGTGGCATCGTAGCTCCTAAACTAATGAACCGATTTTAATTTAATTTTTTTTGTTTGAAAGGTGGCTTAATCGAAAGAGTTCTTAGCTATAATCCAAGAAAATCGGTTCAGCCGTTTGAAAGTTATCAGCTCTTTTCTAGTTACTGTAAACCTTCACTTGTCGGGGGTGTTATAAATTTTTAATTTACACTTGTGTAATTTGGTATGAAGTCAATCAGTTTCCGCTACATACTAGATTATGCCTGCGATTTCATCTGCGTGGATTTAAGTTTTCGTAAACCCCGTATTTCATTTTCCGGGATGAACGTACCTACCTACTTAGATTATTAGCGTGCGTGAGATTCAAAGTATATCTGTACCAACTTCATCTTATCCATTTTGGTTTTTAAAATTCCGAGGGCATTCTTTGATATTCTGGCATCATAAGTCCTTCCTTGAAATGCAAGCTATTTCTGTACCAAATTTCATCAAAATCAGGCAGACACCCTTATACCATACCAGGATATAGACACACACTTCACTGATCTAATGGAACCAATTTTAGAAAAAGACTTTGAATTATAGTAAAATACGCAAGAGCTCATAGTATTTAAAGTTCGTGTTCTGCGGAGACGGAATAAGGAATTTCCTCAAACCTCAGGATTATATGGGATTCGGTGCCCTTGACATAGTTCGGCAAAGAGCGACCTCAAGCCGAGGCGCTGGCGCGCTGGGAGCAATTGTAAGAAACCCTTTTGTACAAGGCTCGTAAAAAGATTGGCCTAACAAAAATATTAGATTTTCATCTCGCCCTACTAAATAGAAACAAAAGGTCAAGATGGATGATCTAATATCGATAGCCTACAAAAAGCCGTGTAATCTCTTGGGGACAGATTCTGAAATGGCCTGTGATAAATGTCGCTATCGCTCGACTTGTCCCTTGTTGCCTCAACTCAAAGTCAAAATCATTTATTTAGTTTATTCGTAGTGCGCTCCAAAGAAACGTAATTTGGCTCTCATTTGATATTTTAACCAATCAAACTCAATGAAATTTTGTACCTACTATACGTTTTTTCAGTGTTACGGTTTTCCAGACTGTCCAGGACCATATCTCAAGAATGTACATACAAAACACGTGTAATTTTAAAAATAGTTATTTTTAGGGAAAACTGGCAAAACAAAGACACAGGTATTCGTTTTATAGAATGTATCTACAACATTACATCGAGTTTGATGGGGAAATATTCCAATGAGAAAGAAACTACTTTTATGTGGAGCGATTAACGTCTACGGTACGTGCGTTTTAAGCAATTTCAATGTATCATCATGAGAAAACCTACATACTTGAGAGTTCTACATAATGTACTTAAAAGTGTGTGAAGTCAGCCCATTCCACACTTGGCCAACGTGGCAGAATATGACCTAAATTCTTTCTATTTTGAGAGAAAACCAGTGCTCAATGGTGGGCCACCATGGGTTGATTCTGATTCAGTGCAAAATAACATGCTGCATGCTACTTCGATTTGTAGCATGCCGTATTGTCGCATGTTGATGTTGCTCCCGCATTCAGCTCGCTAGGTGGCGTCATGATTTTAATAAAAACAACACTTTGTTACTCGAAGCGACAAAACCGGGTAATCGCGAGAGAGCTCCGCGCCGCGTAGTTGACAATGTTATAAATTTCTCCCGGCATTACAGGATTTCATGTGTTCCGAAACTTTAATCTCCGTTTAAAATATGTTAAACTCTACATTCTACGTAATGTATTGTTATAATAAGATCACTCAACGGAAAATGAGTAATTGCAAGGTCTACATCTCCTGAGGATGCTCCGGTGTCGGGGCGAAACGTGCGTCGAGTGGTTTTGGAATCTGTGTGGTGCTGCGTGGTGGTGGTGCGTATAACTAGCTTGGTGGCTGGCTTTTCTTGCATGTTTAGCAGTGGAAGGGCGGGCGGTGCGTATCGCATGCTGTATGTTACATCTTACAGATTTGTCTGGATTAGCGAATTATAGCAAATTAAGCTTTTGGTTCCTTGTATATCATGGCCTTCCACAAAGTAACGCCTGATTCTATACAACAGCGCCAAAACTGTCGATCCAACTTAATGTGAACCAGGCCAAAGAAGTCGCAGGCATCGTCATCCATTTGGTATAAAGATAACTTGCGTCCCGTGGATGGATATAGACTAATTTTTATCCCGAAAAATTGAAGAGTTCCAGGTTGGATGAGTTCGAAGAATATAGCGAAAGGGAATAAAACGTCAGTAGGTATTGAGGCGGCGAGAGTCTGACAGTATCGACGTGACAGTAAATATTTGATGAGAGCTGCGAGGTCCCGCTGGATATTTAATGCGGTACGTTGGCCTGACCTCTCCTCTCACCGTTCCAGAGACTGCTTTTATTCTAAATTTTGTGTTTCTTGTACCCTCCTCTGTTGGTAGTATCAAGGATTCGTTTCGTTTTTCCCTAAAATCACTAAGTACTTTTGTACACTTAATTTTTAACCGATTTTCAAAAAACAGGACGTTCTCAATTCGGTGCGTCAGTACCTACCGATTTCTTTAAAGTTTTTGGAACGATTTGCAAAATTTTTTGATCAATAGAAAAAAGTTAGCGGGATTGTCACAATTTTTTTTTTGGATCCAACTCCTAGATGATGCAAGGTTACTGCTCACCTACGTTATGTCTGGAAATGTTGATGATAAATTAATATTATAAGTACCAAGCAATGACTACATAACTGAACTACAAGTCCCAACTCCTCAACGATGACGATACAGGGTACAGCGCTCTTAAGTTGTGAGGATTTAGGAACTGTTGACAGTGAATTGATATTGTACGTAATATTTATTGAACTCTAAGTCCCAACCCTCAACCTTGATAATGCAGGAACAACCTGTAGGTAACGCCTACGTTCTGATAACGCTCTCTGAATCGGTTAGGGATCTTAGAATTAAAGGAGCTTTTGTGTGGTCGCTAGTTTCACTGAGGAACCCTGAAATAGAGAATTATTTATATATCACGGGACAGAGAATGTCGTGACTGAACTGCGTATCGGCTTCGCATCACGGGTCCTTGGGGAGCTCTAAAGTTCCGTACTCTACAAGACTTATGTATACCAAAAATCTGGCTGATTCACGCAGATTCCTGTCTTTTTTTTAGATAACTCACCAGTTTAAGAGTCTACTACAAGATAATTTTCGTGAGATATAAATCATGTCTTATAAAATAGCACATATGCTTGGAGTTTTTCTGCGTGATCAAAATCAGAAATGGGGATATTCTTAGGACAACCAGAGTCACTCACATGGCTCAGCGGGTTGCGAAGCTGAAAAACCAATAGATGTTGCGGTCCCAAGGTAATGGAATGACGACCCCTCATCAGGTGGGCAGACAACATCATCAGAATCCTAGGGAGCTGCTGGGTTCAGATATCTGGTGGCGTTAGACCATGTGTGTGGAAGTCTCCACAAGAGAGCTATGTCCACTCGCGGACGTATAACGGTTGATAATGATGATGATAAATCACACAATTAGTGCAATTTATGACTATTTTATTATTATTTAGCAAAGCCATAATTAATTATACATTACAGCCATTTTAATCGACACATGCTTTTAGAACTGTACATGAAACATTGCTGTAATTAATTTAATTAATCAATAATTCATTTAATTATCACAATATTACTACATATTATACCATAATTTAGTGTACAGTGATTATTATTAAAGGCTTATTTACACGGAATCATGCTATGCCTCATATACGAATAAATGACGTCATCTTTATGATCAACCCATTGCTGCCCACTACAGAGCATGGGTTTTTGCCACGCTGGTTGGCTTGGTGCGGTTTTGCAGAATACACACACACACACACACCCATGAGAACATTATGGAGACCTCCCATGTTTCGACGACTTCCCCAGCGCAATGATAAGCGCTGTAGTCTTATTAGTTGGAGGTCTCGGGTTCCATTCCCAGCAGGGGGTTGCAATTTTATAATTCTTAAGTTTTTGGTATGGTCTGGTGGGAGGCTTCGGCCTTGGTTAGTTACCACCCTGCCTGCAAAACTGTGCCGCCAAGCGATTTAGAAATTCCTAATATTTTTAAGGGTCTTTATACCTATAAACCACCTACATGCCAGCCCCATCGGCACATGATATGCCATTACATATAGAAGTTCAACGAAGCCGTCTAGATAGAGCAATCGTGCGGTAAGTGTGGGACGAAAGAACGACCCGAACTGGCCTACTTAGTTAGGGTTATTTAAGGGTCGCGTCGTCGTAGTCGTCATTTATCACAAGATCAAAAGCGTTGGACTACTGTGTCTCTCTTTATTCTGTGGTTAAACTGTAGTTTCCTTGTCGGTAATCTTTCAATGCGGTGTACTCTCGTAATCTCGAGTAACTCCATCAGGGCCGAGCGTCGGCCTGAGGCCCGGCGATACAGAAAGGTCAATTTGATGTGCGCGGATCGGCGCCGCCTCTCCAAGACGCCTGATTTGCAAAATGCCTCACTCGATCGTGAGCCTTATTGAATTTCACGCACAATCTCTCGTGATCAGCTCAATGAACAATGTCGGAAGTGCCACTTAATAAAATTGAGCCGACTCCCCGGAATTTGTTGTGGGCCGCGCGCGCGGTGGAAAGGTTGCGAGAGCTAAGTGAATGAGATAACGTACTTTTTCACATCTCAAACACGATTATTGCAATCTTATTATGATTTGGGTGCAATACCTATCTAATTACATTATAATTAATTACCCACTTGAATACTCCGTGGAAAATCACTTCCGACACATTAAAATTAGCATACCCAGAAAATTTCAGCGTCACTAACGTATGAATAAGGATTTTAACGATAATATACAAAAAAACATCCAAATCTGTTCAGGCAATAGGTAAGAAGTTATGATGAAATAAAGTAACATACAAACCTACCTACATGAAAACATGAAAATTTGCGAAGAAGATTTCTTTTGCCTATGGGTGTTTATAGTTTCAGAGAAACTGCATGCATTTTACTGGGGACCTTTTTTCGCAAAATATACAAAAAGAAGGTCAAAATTAATCTGCGATCAGGTGAATTGTATGAATATCTCGAAAGCGATATTGGCTAGTTACCAGAGCAGCCTTGGAGTTCCGCCCAGGTTTATTATAATCGAGCAATGCGAGGAGAATAGCCTGATTTTAAATTCCGCCTCGTATGAATTTTTGTCGGAAATGCGAGTTCGAATTTTAGCATTCCCGGCAGTTTATATTTTTGAATACTTTGCGAATGCATCGACGGTAAATAGTTGCGTCGCACATATCTACGAAATAGTTATTTTGCATCCACGGAATTCAGAACAGAATACTGGCTTATTGACAATTCTGAGAGTGTAAACACACATACGACATACGAATGCCTAGCCGAAGTCCCAGCTTATACAATACATAATAATATAACACATCTTTTAACGATTCAAGAGTTAAAATCTATTTAAAGTATGTGTTAAATTATTATTTTAAATTGAACATTTTAAATTGAACTTCTCGGTAAGAAGGGAATTTCGAACCACTGGTAAATTACTTTGACGATTCAAAAGCACTTGTAAAATTTTATTTGAATAAAAATATAATATTCTATTCTACTCTACTCTATTCTACTCTATTCAAAAGATTTTTATCGAAAGAATATGAACAAATAGAATATGTTGTGGTGTGACTGAAGGACACACCAATAGCAACAAAAATAATCACACTTTCACATCACACTAATATTATAACGGTGAAAGTTTGTGTGTATGTGGGTATGTTTGTTACTCTTTCACACAAAAACTACGGGACGAATTTGGTTGAAAGGAATGGAGATAAATTATAGCCTAGATTAACAGATAGGCTACCTTTTATCAGTTTTATCTCGGAAAATGAAAGAGTTCCCTCGAGATTTTGAAAACCTATATCCACGCGAACGAAGTCTCGGGCACCAGCTAGTTTATAATAATAATATCGGCAAGTAATGAAATCAAAAGTGAGTTTCAGCGCAAACATTTTTATCCGGAGTAACCCGTCTAGTGCGTAGTACGCAGAGGTCGTTGGCATTCACTTTCAAACTGCAATCTCATTTACCAACTTTGGAATAGTCTTTCAAATATTCACTAGGTAGGTACAGGGTAACACGTTGTGTATGCTAAACCGATTCTCCACGGCACTCTGACATGCGATGTCGTGCACAAAATCACTAATGGCTTCCCACGCCCTTCGAATATCACCATTTTTAGTCAAACTTTTCAAATCTAAGTTATCTCTCTTTTTTCTAATTTCAGGAACTTAGGCACATATTTTTTTTAATTCAGTTAGAACTAGCCAAGGCCAAAGTCTCTCACCAGACCAGACCGGAGTTTTTTTTTACGAATTCCCAAACTGCACCTGCCGGAAATCTTACTTTGGACCTCCATCTTTTAAGACTCCAGTGCTCAACATTGTCCCATGTCCCATAGGTTCAAGAGAGAAATCTGTACCTACTTATGTAGTGCATATATTTTGAAACCGCCCTCGCCATATTTGCCTTATATGTCAACAGATATCAAAGGTAAACCGTACTTTTTGCACGACAGTTGACACCTAGAGCAAGTATGGTGAGTGCGTTCTCATGTGCGTTATAATTGTAAAAGGGAAAACTAACGCTCAAAGCACGGTGCTAGGTCTTGAAACTTGAGATTTTGCCTGTAACTTTTCTCTATGAAGTAGACCTCCAATAGAAAGCATTTTCAAAAATTTAATTCTAGTGAAGCCAGGGCAGACATGCTAGTTGGTTTTAAAATCTGGGTTTGTCTATTACAGTGACACGTGTGCAAGTGGCTCCCACAGTGCGCGCTGACATGCGAGGTGTCGTGTCGGGCGCGGCCACACGCCCTGGCACCTTCGTCATTACCGCTTATTGCTTAACTCTGCCATTACCCCACTTCGTAGCGTGCCACAAAGCCACAGTGTGTCTAGTACCACTATAAAGAGGCCTGATTGACTCCTTAGCTGGGAGGTTTTTTTTTAAAGAATACTAGATGATACTCGTGATTTCGTCCGCGTGAATTTAGGTTTTTAAAAAACCCGGGGTAACTCTTTGCTTTTCCGGGATAAAAAGTTGCCTGTGTCAATTTACGGGACGCAAGCTACTTCCAGGTGCTAAATTTAACATAAATCGGTTAAACGGATGGGTCTTTGAGAACCCGTGGGAATTTTTTATTTTCCGGGATATAAAAAGTAGCCTATGTCTGTCCCCGGGATATAAGCTAACTCTGTACTAAGTTTCATCAAAACCGGTTAAAATGTTGGCCCGTGAAAAGCTAGCAGACAGTCAGACAGACACATTTTCTGATTAATAATATTAGTATGGATTAGCCATGTTAGTCATGACTAATATTCCCCTTTCCCCTCCAACTAAGCGTAAAGCTTGTGCTAGGAGTGGGTACGACAATAGTGCAACGTATGGGATTTGAATGCCGACCTTTCGGATTTCAGTCTGCTCCTTAACCGTTGAGCTATTGAGGCGAGAAAGGATGGCTATGACAAACAAATTGTTTAAAATAAAATAAGTAAATCTTTTAAAGTTATACGTTTATTGTAAATAAAAATAATGTACTAAATATTATAGTTAAGTATAAACCAAGTACCAGTCAGATAGTCAGGCAGTCAGCTTTTCCTTTCATTTATTTAGATAGAATATAAGATGTAAAAGTTTGGATGTTTAAATGTGTGTTACCGCTTCACGCTACTCCCCACATCAATCGAACAGAATAACCTAGTCTCATAAGTTAGGTACTAACAAAATATAGGCCCTTGTAACCCATACAGAAGAAAGTAACAAACAGATGCACTTTTTCATTAAAATACATGATAATATTTGATGGCAAAAAAATGCAACGCAAATTAAACTGTCCAACCGAACCGCATCGCATTTCATGCCCACTCCAGAAGAGACACAACTCAATTACAGCAAAAAGGCAAAGAGCTCTCAATATTAAAATGTAGTGCAATGAATCCGGACGACTCAGCTGATTACCATAATAATGAAAAAGGGGTGAAAGCCATTACGAACATAAAGTATTCGCTAATTAGCCGCGCGCTCTCCACGCGCCCCGAAACTGTAGCATACAGCGATATGACTGTTTCGCTAGATCGGTTATTCATAGTAACCACATGTTCCAACGAACAACGAGCATTTATCCTACCAATCGCAATCCGCTTAAATGGGCGGATAGGGGCTTTTTGGGCTTCAGCCCAGAGCCCCGTGGCTATACAGAGCCCCCAGCCCCCTGTTAGACAAAATGGACAATATTGTGAATTAAAAAAAATCTTATCATAAGGTTAGCAACCTTGAAATCTATTAAACCGCTTTACATGCACATGATAAGTTACGTACACTACGAATATGACAAATTTGAACAGACTATACTCAATCAAATATGTTAACTAATCTAATCCTGTCCCACGTCTGGGCATAGGCCGTCCCTTCAATTTTTCCACCATTCCCTTTCCGGTGCCTCTTCGGGCCATGTAACTGTAAAATCCAATTCATCACTCTATCGTCACCCCGGCCTATTATGCTGGCATTGTTGATTTTTGGAAGTCCAAAAAGAAGCAGATTTTACCTACAAGTCATCTGGCATACGGCGCACATGACCTGTTTAGTGAAATTATTAATAAAACGACTGCAAGTCCAACGTCAGCTACTCACATTTTGGAATACACACAATACGTTTTACATTAGAAACTTGAAAACTATGATAACGTGAGTAATAATAATAAAATATTTTTTACAAACAGACTACAAGAAAGCAGATTGCGATTGACAGGAGTGCGAACACCTATGTTTGTTGGAACTTGTAAGAGATAGAACTCACGGAGCGATTTTCAGCCGCGCCCGCCGCGGTAGCGGGCCCGCAGCTCCTGTAGAATGCTGATATGTATGTAAAACTGAGTGGCACATTTCACGACGCGGTTTACGGCCGCGGCGGGCGCGGTTACTCGCGGCGCCCGCTGCGCTGGCGGGCAACTTGTAGAATCGCGCGGGTCGCGGTAGCCGCAGCCTCGGCGGTTTGCTCCCGCGCACTCTGCGATCGCTTGGCGGGCGACCGCGGTGGGCGGCGGAGCATTTTCTATTTTTCTCAAAAGTTCTAGATAACTGGATATGGACATTCGAAAATAATTAAAGAATTATTCTTCATCCTTCTTTAACTCACTAATAAGAGTAACAAATAATCCATCTCTTTCCTTAATCAGTGGATGCACCCAGAACCTTTTAGGCCTTCTTTTTTCATTTTTCTATGAAGTAAGTATAACGCAAAAATTCGTTTCTGATTCGTTTCGAATACTCAACTCAACTAAACTCAAACTCAATTAAATTACCAACTCAACTAAAATACCGCCCGTCTTGCAACCGCCCGTCTGGCGATTATCGCCCGCCAAGCTTGCGGGCGATAATCGCAACCGTGGCGGCTGCATTACCGCACAAAACTCCGGTCTCGTGAGTTTTGAAAAGTTTTTAAAATTCCGCCACCGCGGCGGGCACGGGTGAAAACCGCTCCATGAGTTCTTACTCTGACTATGACGCGCCGCATCTAGTGAAACATTTATATCGCTGGTCCACACATCCCGCATCATTGTGGTGTAAGATAGTCTACGAGTAAACCTCAACCAAAGAAGACGTGTTTTCCTTTCAATACTCCCCGATCCCCGCACACCTCATGGCGACCCTGCCTAGCGAACTCGGCGCCTGGCCGTCGCCGGGTGTCGAATGACGGGCGAATTATGCTGAGGAGGCGGATTCTTGTGTGCCTCCGCGCATCGAGTTAGAACGTTTATAATTAAAAAGTAATAAGTGATACTAAAGCCGTGTAGTTAGCCGAGTATTTTCGAACTAAAAATGGGAACTAAATGCCAAGTCAACATGGTGCAACGTCAGCTTCGTGAAGACGCCTTCAGGAGAATTCGGATGAGGTTATCCGGCCGCGCGCGTGACACCCAGGATAAGCAAGACCCATCCCCAGCCTGATGACCATTCCAGTGCAGTGCGGACCTTTTATCTATAGTGTGCGAAAAATAACAAAAAGTGTTTGAACAGTGCTTCATAAGAAAGAAAACTGTAACGTAGTATTATAAGGACATATCTAGGTCTTTGATAATGGTTTTATTCTTAAAAGATAATATGTGTTTTAATATAATTTAGTGTCTACATATAATAATATATAATTTAGTGTGAGGTTTAAATATGTAATAAGTTTTAATTTTAATGGAAAATGATTTAGAAAGTATTTTAAGCGAGTTATTAGATATTCAAACTAATTTAAGGAAATTAGGTCCACGTAGAAGACAACAGTATAAAGGTAAAGTACATCAAAGTATTTTAAAAGCTAAAGAATTATACTCAGAGTATAAAAATATTATTAGTACTTGTTCCTTACAGAAAAGCTCATTAGAATTAGCTGAATATATTTACGAAGCTTTAAATGAAAAAATAGTATCGACGTACGATAAAATTTTGACATATAGCTCTACTAGTGAAACGACCAAAGATCAACTTTTAAACATGGAGACATTTAATTTAAAAACTGCAGCTAGCTTGGTACCGGTTATGGACGAAAAAGAAGAGACTTTAGAAAAAATTATTGACAGTTTAGAGCTCTACGAGAGTTGTTTGAAAGACTCTAAGTGTAAGAAGCAATTAGCTACTTTTACTCTAAAAACTAGGTTAAGCAAATCAGCCAAACTTAAACTTAAACAAGAGTACGACTCTTGCACCGAATTGGTGAAGGACATAAAAGCGTTTTTACTAACAAAAAAGTCACCTAATTCATTATTAACGCAGCTCAATAGAGTTTCACAAAATGAAATGTCAATTTCTGAATACGCGTCACGTATCGAAGAACTATTTGTAGACCTCACTATTTCCCAGGCTAATTCTAACGAGAAGGCGTACGAAATTTTAAAACCTATAAATGAGCAAATGGCGATTAAAAAATTTGCAGATGGGCTCCGCAATAGGCGTTTAAGCACTATCATTTCAGCTAGAAACTATACGCAGCTCAAGGACGCAGCCCGTGCTGCACAGGACGAGGAGCTGGCCCAACCATCTACTTCCAACTCGGTGCTAAACATGGTAAGTACTAGAGGTAGACCCTTTATTCGAGGTAGGGGTAGTTACAACTACAGAGGTAATAGAGGAAAACCTAACCAAAATTTGAATTATAACCACCCCAATGCCAGATTTTACCGAAATAATAATTTCCGCGGGAGACAGCCACGTGGAACTGCCACGCAATCGAGTCGCAGTCGAGGTCGAGTAACTCATAATAGGGGATATTATCGTGGTAACGTACATTTCGCACAGCAAGAGACTCAAGAGAGAGAAAATTCGGAAGGCCAAAGTTACACAAATCAAAATCAGTTTTTTCGGGCCTAAAGATTACATTCTAACATGCGATATAAGGAACGCTAAATACATTTTTTTAAACGTAAATGAAACAAGATGCTCATGGTTACTCGACACCGGCGCGTCATTATCAGTAGTTCGCACATCGTGCCTACCAAACAAAATACCTATTTATGAAGACAAAATTGTAATACATGGCATCGGAGGGAAAATCTATTCAAATGGTTACGTTTTTCTCACTATTAAAACATCCGACGGCATATCCTTTCGTCATAAATTTTACATTTTTGAAAAATTGCCTTGCAAGTCTGACGGAATTTTGGGTCAAGATTTCTTTAATAAATTTAATACAATAAATTATGACTTAAAAAATTCAGTATTAACCTTGCATAGTTCTGAAAATAAATATAGCCTTAAACTTTACAGTAATCCTACGTTATGCTCAGAGTTTTTAACTATTCCGGCTCGTAGCGAATCGATACATTACATACAAATAAATAGCGTTACCCAAGATTGCGTCATACTTCCTAAAGAATTACAAGAAAACATATTTCTCGCGAGTATCATAGTAAAACCGAAAAACAATATTATACCCATTAAAATCCTTAATACGAGTAACGAAACTGTTAATATTCCTACTTTTCAACCCGATTTCGAATTATTAAATAATTATGAAATATGTTCTTTTGAAAAATGTGATTCTAATTCTATTCGAGCAAGCAAGTTGTTGCCTTTGTTGAAATTGGATCACTTGCATTCCAGCGAACGGAAAGTAATAGAATATATTTGTACGAAATACGCTGACATATTCCAATTGCCCGGCGATAAGCTCACAACTACTAAGGTATATGAGCAATCTATTACACTGAAACCTAATACGAAACCAGTGTATACCAAACCGTACCGTATTCCCAATAGCTTAAAGTCAGAGGTACAGAAACAAATACAAGGTTTAATTAGAGACGATATTATTGAAGAGTGTCAGAGCGAATGGTCTAGTCCTATT